>NW_026691477.1:0-93424 GCF_020826845.1 Diceros bicornis minor
AATCCTTCCCAAGACAGCTTGTCTGGAGAAAATCAGACCCAGCTGAAGAACATGTGTCCATGGGGGAAACCCGGGAAACTGAGTCTCCCACACAATAGCAGAGATTCTCATCTTGCATCCTCTCCTGAGCTAATGACAAAGGTGGATGTCCCGGGTGGGTGGGCCTGTGGAATGGGAGAGGGGAGGAAGTCTATTGTCATGCAGAGGGACATGGAAAGACTTGTCTGAAGCTTATCCCCTGCACTGGGGTCAGGTCGGGAAGGGACGGCACAGAGGTGAGCAGGAACCAACCGGCCTCTCTGTGGTGGGGCTGGCCCCGGGGCAGGCGTGGGGGTGATGGCTGGAAGTGGGATGGCGCGTGAGTTGGCACCAGCCAGCGGTGGAGGCAGAGACTCAGAGGTCAGGGATCTCTCTCTCTGTCTCTGTCTCTGTCTCTCTCCCTCAGGGAGCTGAGGAGAGTAAGGTGGCGCCCCCTGCCCACCTCGCCTACCTCTCCATGGGCCCTTCTTTCTCTGGCCGCTCCGGGAGCCCTGCGGGCTTGGGTTCAAGCCCCCACACACCGCACAGGCCAAGGGGGGGCCTAGGGCTGGCCTCGGGGGGCGGGGGGGTCCTCAGTGAAGGCCCCGCCCTCCCTCCAGGCTCTGACCCAGCTGCAGCTCTTCCATCGCCGCCCTTCTGGACTCGGCTTCAGCTGTCTCCCTCCCCTGCCCCACTCCCACTCAGCTTGCAGGCCGCTTCCCTGCCTGAAAGCATGGCTCTGGCCCTGAGGGCCACAGACCTACTGGGCTTCAAGCTCAAGGCTCTGCCTGGGCCTGCTGCTTCGGCCAGGGGCTCATTTTTTCCTGGAAAGACAAAGCCATGGCCTCACCCCACGCCTGCACTTTGCCACGGCAGGCAGCCCAGATGTAGGAAAGGCTCTGTGGAGTCAGAAGTGCCGAGACAGGCAGATGGCACCAGAGGGTTTGGGGGCCAGGGCGCAAGTGGGCTAGCCCCTCCTCCCGGGAGTCGGGGAGGCCCGGCCTTCCTAGTGCCCAGGCCACGGCTCCGGGGAGAAACCCGCCATGGAGGGCACGCGGGGAGGCCCTCTGCTTGAGGTGCCAGGTGTCACGCCAGGGCCACTGCAAGCCTGGCTCGGCTTGCCTGCTTTCTCCAAAGGAGGCTGGCCGACCAGCCGAACCTGGCACCTGGGCCAGGCCCCTTCCAAGGGGACGAGTTGCAGAGGATAGAGCCCTGGGGGCGGCTGCCAAGTCTCCTGGGGCGTGTGCTGGGCCCCCGTCAGAGGAGGAAGCAGCCTGGTAAACGGTGTGCCAGGCCTGAGATCTGGAGGCCTCCCACAGCCGGGTCCCTGTCCTGCCCAGGCCCCCCGAGGGAGGACGATGGTCGGGCAGTGGCGAGCGGGGTGGGGCTGGCGCGAGCCTGCCCTTGGATGCCCCGGGGAAGGGCGCCGGGGGATGGGCTGCCCCTGGCCAGGTCTGAGGGACCGACCCAGCTCGGGGCTGTCGGGGGCAGAGAGAGAACCCCCCTCCGCCCTTTCCCTTCAGGTTCTTAGGGCTGGCCAAATCCTTCCCAAGACAGCTTGTCTGGAGAAAATCAGACCCAGCTGAAGAACATGTGTCCATGGGGGAAACCCGGGAAACTGAGTCTCCCCACACAATAGCAGAGATTCTCATCTTGCATCCTCTCCTGAGCTAATGACAAAGGTGGATGTCCCGGGTGGGTGGGCCTGTGGAATGGGAGAGGGGAGGAAGTCTATTGTCATGCAGAGGGACATGGAAAGACTTGTCTGAAGCTTATCCCCTGCACTGGGGTCAGGTCGGGAAGGGACGGCACAGAGGTGAGCAGGAACCAACCGGCCTCTCTGTGGTGGGGCTGGCCCCGGGGCAGGCGTGGGGGGTGATGGCTGGAAGTGGGATGGCGCGTGAGTTGGCACCAGCCAGCGGTGGAGGCAGAGACTCAGAGGTCAGGGATCTCTCTCTCTGTCTCTGTCTCTGTCTCTCTCCCTCAGGGAGCTGAGGAGAGTAAGGTGGCGCCCCCTGCCCACCTCGCCTCCTCTCCATGGGCCCTTCTTTCTCTGGCCGCTCCGGGAGCCCTGCGGGCTTGGGTTCAAGCCCCCACACACCGCACAGGCCAAGGGCGCATGCGCGACCGCCGGGGCCTAGGGCTGGCCTCGGGGGGCGGGGGGGGTCCTCAGTGAAGGCCCCGCCCTCCCTCCAGGCTCTGACCCAGCTGCAGCTCTTCCATCGCCGCCCTTCTGGACTCGGCTTCAGCTGTCTCCCTCCCTCCCCCACTCCCACTCAGCTTGCAGGCCGCTTCCCTGCCTTGAAAGCATGGCTCTGGCCCTGAGGGCCACAGACCTACTGGGCTTCAAGCTCAAGGCTCTGCCTGGGCCTGCTGCTTCGGCCAGGGGCTCATTTTTTCCTGGAAAGACAAAGCCATGGCCTCACCCACGCCTGCACTTTGCCACGGCAGGCAGCCCAGATGTAGGGAAAGGCTCTGTGGAGTCAGAAGTGCCGAGACAGGCAGATGGCACCAGAGGGTTTGGGGGCCAGGGCGCAAGTGGGCTAGCCCCTCCTCCCGGGAGTCGGGGAGGCCCGGCCTTCCTAGTGCCCAGGCCACGGCTCCGGGAGAAACCCGCCATGGAGGGCACGCGGGAGGCCCTCTGCCTGAGGTGGCAGGTGTCACGCCAGGGCCACTGCAAGCCTGGCTCGGCTTGCCTGCTTTCTCCAAAGGAGGCTGGCCGACCAGCCGAACCTGGCACCTGGGCCAGGCCCCTTCCAAGGGGACGAGTTGCAGAGGATAGAGCCCTGGGGGCGGCTGCCAAGTCTCCTGGGGCGTGTGCTGGGCCCCCGTCAGAGGAGGAAGCAGCCTGGTAAACGGTGTGCCAGGCCTGAGATCTGGAGGCCTCCCACACCCGGGTCCCTGTCCTGCCCAGGCCCCCCGAGGGAGGACGATGGTCGGGCAGTGGCGAGCGGGGTGGGGCTGGCGCCGAGCCTGCCCTTGGATGCCCCGGGGAAGGGCGCGGGGGATGGGCTGCCCCTGGCCAGGTCTGAGGGACCGACCCAGCTCGGGGCTGTCGGGGGCAGAGAGAGAACCCCCCTCCGCCCTTTCCCTTCAGGTTCTTAGGGCTGGCCAAATCCTTCCCAAGACAGCTTGTCTGGAGAAAATCAGACCCAGCTGAAGAACATGTGTCCATGGGGGAAACCCGGGAAACTGAGTCTCCCCACACAATAGCAGAGATTCTCATCTTGCATCCTCTCCTGAGCTAATGACAAAGGTGGATGTCCCGGGTGGGTGGGCCTGTGGAATGGGAGAGGGGAGGAAGTCTATTGTCATGCAGAGGGACATGGAAAGACTTGTCTGAAGCTTATCCCCTGCACTGGGGTCAGGTCGGGAAGGGACGGCACAGAGGTGAGCAGGAACCAACCGGCCTCTCTGTGGTGGGGCTGGCCCCGGGGCAGGCGTGGGGGTGATGGCTGGAAGTGGGATGGCGCGTGAGTTGGCACCAGCCAGCGGTGGAGGCAGAGACTCAGAGGTCAGGGATCTCTCTCTCTGTCTCTGTCTCTCTCTCTCTCCCTCAGGGAGCTGAGGAGAGTAAGGTGGCGCCCCCTGCCCACCTCACCTACCTCTCCATGGGCCCTTCTTTCTCTGGCCGCTCCGGGAGCCCTGCGGGCTTGGGTTCAAGCCCCCACACACCGCACAGGCCAAGGGCGCATGCGCGACCGCCGGGGCCTAGGGCTGGCCTCGGGGGGCGGGGGGGTCCTCAGTGAAGGCCCCGCCCTCCCTCCAGGCTCTGACCCAGCTGCAGCTCTTCCATCGCCGCCCTTCTGGACTCGGCTTCAGCTGTCTCCCTCCCCTCCCCCACTCCCACTCAGCTTGCAGGCCGCTTCCCTGCCTTGAAAGCATGGCTCTGGCCCTGAGGGCCACAGACCTACTGGGCTTCAAGCTCAAGGCTCTGCCTGGGCCTGCTGCTTCGGCCAGGGGCTCATTTTTTCCTGGAAAGACAAAGCCATGGCCTCACCCACGCCTGCACTTTGCCACGGGCAGGCAGCCAGATGTAGGAAAGGCTCTGTGGAGTCAGAAGTGCCGAGACAGGCAGATGGCACCAGAGGGTTTGGGGGCCAGGGCGCAAGTGGGCTAGCCCCTCCTCCCGGGAGTCGGGGAGGCCCGGCCTTCCTAGTGCCCAGGCCACGGCTCCGGGGAGAAACCCGCCATGGAGGGCACGCGGGAGGCCCTCTGCCTGAGGTGGCAGGTGTCACGCCAGGGCCACTGCAAGCCTGGCTCGGCTTGCCTGCTTTCTCCAAAGGAGGCTGGCCGACCAGCCGAACCTGGCACCTGGGCCAGGCCCCTTCCAAGGGGACGAGATTGCAGAGGATAGAGCCCTGGGGGCGGCTGCCAAGTCTCCTGGGGCGTGTGCTGGGCCCCCGTCAGAGGAGGAAGCAGCCTGGGTAAACGGTGTGCCAGGCCTGAGATCTGGAGGCCTCCCACACCCGGGTCCCTGTCCTGCCCAGGCCCCCCGAGGGAGGACGATGGTCGGGGCAGTGGCGAGCGGGGTGGGGCTGGCGCCGAGCCTGCCCTTGGATGCCCCGGGGAAGGGCGCGGGGGATGGGCTGCCCCTGGCCAGGTCTGAGGGACCGACCAGCTCGGGGCTGTCGGGGGCAGAGAGAGAACCCCCCTCCGCCCTTTCCCTTCAGGTTCTTAGGGCTGGCCAAATCCTTCCCAAGACAGCTTGTCTGGAGAAAATCAGACCCAGCTGAAGAACATGTGTCCATGGGGAAACCCGGGAAACTGAGTCTCCCCACACAATAGCAGAGATTCTCATCTTGCATCCTCTCCTGAGCTAATGACAAAGGTGGATGTCCCGGGTGGGTGGGCCTGTGGAATGGGAGAGGGGAGGAAGTCTATTGTCATGCAGAGGGACATGGAAAGACTTGTCTGAAGCTTATCCCCTGCACTGGGGTCAGGTCGGGAAGGGACGGCACAGAGGTGAGCAGGAACCAACCGGCCTCTCTGTGGTGGGGCTGGCCCCGGGGCAGGCGTGGGGGTGATGGCTGGAAGTGGGATGGCGCGTGAGTTGGCACCAGCCAGCGGTGGAGGCAGAGACTCAGAGGTCAGGGATCTCTCTCTCTGTCTCTGTCTCTGTCTCTCTCCCTCAGGGAGCTGAGGAGAGTAAGGTGGCGCCCCCTGCCCACCTCGCCTACCTCTCCATGGGCCCTTCTTTCTCTGGCCGCTCCGGGAGCCCTGCGGGCTTGGGTTCAAGCCCCCACACACCGCACAGGCCAAGGGGGGGCCTAGGGCTGGCCTCGGGGGGCGGGGGGGTCCTCAGTGAAGGCCCCGCCCTCCCTCCAGGCTCTGACCCAGCTGCAGCTCTTCCATCGCCGCCCTTCTGGACTCGGCTTCAGCTGTCTCCCTCCCCTCCCCCACTCCCACTCAGCTTGCAGGCCGCTTCCCTGCCTTGAAGCATGGCTCTGGCCCTGAGGGCCACAGACCTACTGGGCTTCAAGCTCAAGGCTCTGCCTGGGCCTGCTGCTTCGGCCAGGGGCTCATTTTTTCCTGGAAAGACAAAGCCATGGCCTCACCCCACGCCTGCACTTTGCCACGGCAGGCAGCCCAGATGTAGGAAAGGCTCTGTGGAGTCAGAAGTGCCGAGACAGGCAGATGGCACCAGAGGGTTTGGGGGCCAGGGCGCAAGTGGGCTAGCCCCTCCTCCCGGGAGTCGGGGAGGCCCGGCCTTCCTAGTGCCCAGGCCACGGCTCCGGGGAGAAACCCGCCATGGAGGGCACGCGGGAGGCCCTCTGCCTGAGGTGGCAGGTGTCACGCCAGGGCCACTGCAAGCCTGGCTCGGCTTGCCTGCTTTCTCCAAAGGAGGCTGGCCGACCAGCCGAACCTGGCACCTGGGCCAGGCCCCTTCCAAGGGGACGAGTTGCAGAGGATAGAGCCCTGGGGGCGGCTGCCAAGTCTCCTGGGGCGTGTGCTGGGCCCCCGTCAGAGGAGGAAGCAGCCTGGTAAACGGTGTGCCAGGCCTGAGATCTGGAGGCCTCCCACACCCGGGTCCCTGTCCTGCCCAGGCCCCCCGAGGGAGGACGATGGTCGGGCAGTGGCGAGCGGGGTGGGGCTGGCGCCGAGCCTGCCCTTGGATGCCCCGGGGAAGGGCGCCGGGGGATGGGCTGCCCCTGGCCAGGTCTGAGGGACCGACCCAGCTCGGGGCTGTCGGGGGCAGAGAGAGAACCCCCCTCCGCCCTTTCCCTTCAGGTTCTTAGGGATGGCCAAATCCTTCCCAAGACAGCTTGTCTGGAGAAAATCAGACCCAGCTGAAGAACATGTGTCCATGGGGGAAACCCGGGAAACTGAGTCTCCCCACACAATAGCAGAGATTCTCATCTTGCATCCTCTCCTGAGCTAATGACAAAGGTGGATGTCCCGGGTGGGTGGGCCTGTGGAATGGGAGAGGGGAGGAAGTCTATTGTCATGCAGAGGGACATGGAAAGACTTGTCTGAAGCTTATCCCCTGCACTGGGGTCAGGTCGGGAAGGGACGGCACAGAGGTGAGCAGGAACCAACCGGCCTCTCTGTGGTGGGGCTGGCCCCGGGGCAGGCGTGGGGGTGATGGCTGGAAGTGGGATGGCGCGTGAGTTGGCACCAGCCAGCGGTGGAGGCAGAGACTCAGAGGTCAGGGATCTCTCTCTCTGTCTCTGTCTCTGTCTCTCTCCCTCAGGGAGCTGAGGAGAGTAAGGTGGCGCCCCCTGCCCACCTCGCCTACCTCTCCATGGGCCCTTCTTTCTCTGGCCGCTCCGGGAGCCCTGCGGGCTTGGGTTCAAGCCCCCACACACCGCACAGGCCAAGGGCGCATGCGCGACCGCCGGGGCCTAGGGCTGGCCTCGGGGGGCGGGGGGGTCCTCAGTGAAGGCCCCGCCCTCCCTCCAGGCTCTGACCCAGCTGCAGCTCTTCCATCGCCGCCCTTCTGGACTCGGCTTCAGCTGTCTCCCTCCCCTCCCCCACTCCCACTCAGCTTGCAGGCCGCTTCCCTGCCTTGAAAGCATGGCTCTGGCCCTGAGGGCCACAGACCTACTGGGCTTCAAGCTCAAGGCTCTGCCTGGGCCTGCTGCTTCGGCCAGGGGCTCATTTTTTCCTGGAAAGACAAAGCCATGGCCTCACCCCACGCCTGCACTTTGCCACGGCAGGCAGCCCAGATGTAGGAAAGGCTCTGTGGAGTCAGAAGTGCCGAGACAGGCAGATGGCACCAGAGGGTTTGGGGGCCAGGGCGCAAGTGGGCTAGCCCCTCCTCCCGGGAGTCGGGGAGGCCCGGCCTTCCTAGTGCCCAGGCCACGGCTCCGGGGAGAAACCCGCCATGGAGGGCACGCGGGAGGCCCTCTGCCTGAGGTGGCAGGTGTCACGCCAGGGCCACTGCAAGCCTGGCTCGGCTTGCCTGCTTTCTCCAAAGGAGGCTGGCCGACCAGCCGAACCTGGCACCTGGGCCAGGCCCCTTCCAAGGGGACGAGTTGCAGAGGATAGAGCCCTGGGGGCGGCTGCCAAGTCTCCTGGGGCGTGTGCTGGGCCCCCGTCAGAGGAGGAAGCAGCCTGGTAAACGGTGTGCCAGGCCTGAGATCTGGAGGCCTCCCACACCCGGGTCCCTGTCCTGCCCAGGCCCCCCGAGGGAGGACGATGGTCGGGCAGTGGCGAGCGGGGTGGGGCTGGCGCCGAGCCTGCCCTTGGATGCCCCGGGGAAGGGCGCCGGGGGATGGGCTGCCCCTGGCCAGGTCTGAGGGACCGACCCAGCTCGGGGCTGTCGGGGGCAGAGAGAGAACCCCCCTCCGCCCTTTCCCTTCAGGTTCTTAGGGCTGGCCAAATCCTTCCCAAGACAGCTTGTCTGGAGAAAATCAGACCCAGCTGAAGAACATGTGTCCATGGGGGAAACCCGGGCAACTGAGTCTCCCCACACAATAGCAGAGATTCTCATCTTGCATCCTCTCCTGAGCTAATGACAAAGGTGGATGTCCCGGGTGGGTGGGCCTGTGGAATGGGAGAGGGGAGGAAGTCTATTGTCATGCAGAGGGACATGGAAAGACTTGTCTGAAGCTTATCCCCTGCACTGGGGTCAGGTCGGGAAGGGACGGCACAGAGGTGAGCAGGAACCAACCGGCCTCTCTGTGGTGGGGCTGGCCCCGGGGCAGGCGTGGGGGTGATGGCTGGAAGTGGGATGGCGCGTGAGTTGGCACCAGCCAGCGGTGGAGGCAGAGACTCAGAGGTCAGGGATCTCTCTCTCTGTCTCTGTCTCTGTCTCTCTCCCTCAGGGAGCTGAGGAGAGTAAGGTGGCGCCCCCTGCCCACCTCGCCTACCTCTCCATGGGCCCTTCTTTCTCTGGCCGCTCCGGGAGCCCTGCGGGCTTGGGTTCAAGCCCCCACACACCGCACAGGCCAAGGGGGGGCCTAGGGCTGGCCTCGGGGGGCGGGGGGGTCCTCAGTGAAGGCCCCGCCCTCCCTCCAGGCTCTGACCCAGCTGCAGCTCTTCCATCGCCGCCCTTCTGGACTCGGCTTCAGCTGTCTCCCTCCCCTCCCCCACTCCCACTCAGCTTGCAGGCCGCTTCCCTGCCTTGAAAGCATGGCTCTGGCCCTGAGGGCCACAGACCTACTGGGCTTCAAGCTCAAGGCTCTGCCTGGGCCTGCTGCTTCGGCCAGGGGCTCATTTTTTCCTGGAAAGACAAAGCCATGGCCTCACCCCACGCCTGCACTTTGCCACGGCAGGCAGCCCAGATGTAGGAAAGGCTCTGTGGAGTCAGAAGTGCCGAGACAGGCAGATGGCACCAGAGGGTTTGGGGGCCAGGGCGCAAGTGGGCTAGCCCCTCCTCCCGGGAGTCGGGGAGGCCCGGCCTTCCTAGTGCCCAGGCCACGGCTCCGGGGAGAAACCCGCCATGGAGGGCACGCGGGAGGCCCTCTGCCTGAGGTGGCAGGTGTCACGCCAGGGCCACTGCAAGCCTGGCTCGGCTTGCCTGCTTTCTCCAAAGGAGGCTGGCCGACCAGCCGAACCTGGCACCTGGGCCAGGCCCCTTCCAAGGGGACGAGTTGCAGAGGATAGAGCCCTGGGGGCGGCTGCCAAGTCTCCTGGGGCGTGTGCTGGGCCCCCGTCAGAGGAGGAAGCAGCCTGGTAAACGGTGTGCCAGGCCTGAGATCTGGAGGCCTCCCACACCCGGGTCCCTGTCCTGCCCAGGCCCCCCGAGGGAGGACGATGGTCGGGCAGTGGCGAGCGGGGTGGGGCTGGCGCCGAGCCTGCCCTTGGATGCCCCGGGGAAGGGCGCCGGGGGATGGGCTGCCCCTGGCCAGGTCTGAGGGACCGACCCAGCTCGGGGCTGTCGGGGGCAGAGAGAGAACCCCCCTCCGCCCTTTCCCTTCAGGTTCTTAGGGCTGGCCAAATCCTTCCCAAGACAGCTTGTCTGGAGAAAATCAGACCCAGCTGAAGAACATGTGTCCATGGGGGAAACCCGGGAAACTGAGTCTCCCCACACAATAGCAGAGATTCTCATCTTGCATCCTCTCCTGAGCTAATGACAAAGGTGGATGTCCCCGGTGGGTGGGCCTGTGGAATGGGAGAGGGGAGGAAGTCTATTGTCATGCAGAGGGACATGGAAAGACTTGTCTGAAGCTTATCCCCTGCACTGGGGTCAGGTCGGGAAGGGACGGCACAGAGGTGAGCAGGAACCAACCGGCCTCTCTGTGGTGGGGCTGGCCCCGGGGCAGGCGTGGGGGTGATGGCTGGAAGTGGGATGGCGCGTGAGTTGGCACCAGCCAGCGGTGGAGGCAGAGACTCAGAGGTCAGGGATCTCTCTCTCTGTCTCTGTCTCTGTCTCTCTCCCTCAGGGAGCTGAGGAGAGTAAGGTGGCGCCCCCTGCCCACCTCGCCTACCTCTCCATGGGCCCTTCTTTCTCTGGCCGCTCCGGGAGCCCTGCGGGCTTGGGTTCAAGCCCCCACACACCGCACAGGCCAAGGGCGCATGCGCGACCGCCGGGGCCTAGGGCTGGCCTCGGGGGGCGGGGGGGTCCTCAGTGAAGGCCCCGCCCTCCCTCCAGGCTCTGACCCAGCTGCAGCTCTTCCATCGCCGCCCTTCTGGACTCGGCTTCAGCTGTCTCCCTCCCCTGCCCCACTCCCACTCAGCTTGCAGGCCGCTTCCCTGCCTTGAAAGCATGGCTCTGGCCCTGAGGGCCACAGACCTACTGGGCTTCAAGCTCAAGGCTCTGCCTGGGCCTGCTGCTTCGGCCAGGGGCTCATTTTTTCCTGGAAAGACAAAGCCATGGCCTCACCCCACGCCTGCACTTTGCCACGGCAGGCAGCCCAGATGTAGGAAAGGCTCTGTGGAGTCAGAAGTGCCGAGACAGGCAGATGGCACCAGAGGGTTTGGGGGCCAGGGCGCAAGTGGGCTAGCCCCTCCTCCCGGGAGTCGGGGAGGCCCGGCCTTCCTAGTGCCCAGGCCACGGCTCCGGGGAGAAACCCGCCATGGAGGGCACGCGGGAGGCCCTCTGCTTGAGGTGCCAGGTGTCACGCCAGGGCCACTGCAAGCCTGGCTCGGCTTGCCTGCTTTCTCCAAAGGAGGCTGGCCGAGCAGCCGAACCTGGCACCTGGGCCAGGCCCCTTCCAAGGGGACGAGTTGCAGAGGATAGAGCCCTGGGGGCGGCTGCCAAGTCTCCTGGGGCGTGTGCTGGGCCCCCGTCAGAGGAGGAAGCAGCCTGGTAAACGGTGTGCCAGGCCTGAGATCTGGAGGCCTCCCACAGCCGGGTCCCTGTCCTGCCCAGGCCCCCCGAGGGAGGACGATGGTCAGGCAGTGGCGAGCGGGGTGGGGCTGGCGCCGAGCCTGCCCTTGGATGCCCCGGGGAAGGGCGCCGGGGGATGGGCTGCCCCTGGCCAGGTCTGAGGGACCGACCCAGCTCGGGGCTGTCGGGGGCAGAGAGAGAACCCCCCTCCGCCCTTTCCCTTCAGGTTCTTAGGGCTGGCCAAATCCTTCCCAAGACAGCTTGTCTGGAGAAAATCAGACCCAGCTGAAGAACATGTGTCCATGGGGGAAACCCGGGAAACTGAGTCTCCCCACACAATAGCAGAGATTCTCATCTTGCATCCTCTCCTGAGCTAATGACAAAGGTGGATGTCCCGGGTGGGTGGGCCTGTGGAATGGGAGAGGGGAGGAAGTCTATTGTCATGCAGAGGGACATGGAAAGACTTGTCTGAAGCTTATCCCCTGCACTGGGGTCAGGTCGGGAAGGGACGGCACAGAGGTGAGCAGGAACCAACCGGCCTCTCTGTGGTGGGGCTGGCCCCGGGGCAGGCGTGGGGGTGATGGCTGGAAGTGGGATGGCGCGTGAGTTGGCACCAGCCAGCGGTGGAGGCAGAGACTCAGAGGTCAGGGATCTCTCTCTCTGTCTCTGTCTCTGTCTCTCTCCCTCAGGGAGCTGAGGAGAGTAAGGTGGCGCCCCCTGCCCACCTCGCCTACCTCTCCATGGGCCCTTCTTTCTCTGGCCGCTCCGGGAGCCCTGCGGGCTTGGGTTCAAGCCCCCACACACCGCACAGGCCAAGGGCGCATGCGCGACCGCCGGGGCCTAGGGCTGGCCTCGGGGGGCGGGGGGGTCCTCAGTGAAGGCCCCGCCCTCCCTCCAGGCTCTGACCCAGCTGCAGCTCTTCCATCGCCGCCCTTCTGGACTCGGCTTCAGCTGTCTCCCTCCCCTCCCCCACTCCCACTCAGCTTGCAGGCCGCTTCCCTGCCTTGAAAGCATGGCTCTGGCCCTGAGGGCCACAGACCTACTGGGCTTCAAGCTCAAGGCTCTGCCTGGGCCTGCTGCTTCGGCCAGGGGCTCATTTTTTCCTGGAAAGACAAAGCCATGGCCTCACCCCACGCCTGCACTTTGCCACGGCAGGCAGCCCAGATGTAGGAAAGGCTCTGTGGAGTCAGAAGTGCCGAGACAGGCAGATGGCACCAGAGGGTTTGGGGGCCAGGGCGCAAGTGGGCTAGCCCCTCCTCCCGGGAGTCGGGGAGGCCCGGCCTTCCTAGTGCCCAGGCCACGGCTCCGGGGAGAAACCCGCCATGGAGGGCACGCGGGAGGCCCTCTGCCTGAGGTGGCAGGTGTCACGCCAGGGCCACTGCAAGCCTGGCTCGGCTTGCCTGCTTTCTCCAAAGGAGGCTGGCCGACCAGCCGAACCTGGCACCTGGGCCAGGCCCCTTCCAAGGGGACGAGTTGCAGAGGATAGAGCCCTGGGGGCGGCTGCCAAGTCTCCTGGGGCGTGTGCTGGGCCCCCGTCAGAGGAGGAAGCAGCCTGGTAAACGGTGTGCCAGGCCTGAGATCTGGAGGCCTCCCACACCCGGGTCCCTGTCCTGCCCAGGCCCCCCGAGGGAGGACGATGGTCGGGCAGTGGCGAGCGGGGTGGGGCTGGCGCCGAGCCTGCCCTTGGATGCCCCGGGGAAGGGCGCCGGGGGATGGGCTGCCCCTGGCCAGGTCTGAGGGACCGACCCAGCTCGGGGCTGTCGGGGGCAGAGAGAGAACCCCCCTCCGCCCTTTCCCTTCAGGTTCTTAGGGCTGGCCAAATCCTTCCCAAGACAGCTTGTCTGGAGAAAATCAGACCCAGCTGAAGAACATGTGTCCATGGGGGAAACCCGGGAAACTGAGTCTCCCCACACAATAGCAGAGATTCTCATCTTGCATCCTCTCCTGAGCTAATGACAAAGGTGGATGTCCCGGGTGGGTGGGCCTGTGGAATGGGAGAGGGGAGGAAGTCTATTGTCATGCAGAGGGACATGGAAAGACTTGTCTGAAGCTTATCCCCTGCACTGGGGTCAGGTCGGGAAGGGACGGCACAGAGGTGAGCAGGAACCAACCGGCCTCTCTGTGGTGGGGCTGGCCCCGGGGCAGGCGTGGGGGTGATGGCTGGAAGTGGGATGGCGCGTGAGTTGGCACCAGCCAGCGGTGGAGGCAGAGACTCAGAGGTCAGGGATCTCTCTCTCTGTCTCTGTCTCTGTCTCTCTCCCTCAGGGAGCTGAGGAGAGTAAGGTGGCGCCCCCTGCCCAGCTCGCCTACCTCTCCATGGGCCCTTCTTTCTCTGGCCGCTCCGGGAGCCCTGCGGGCTTGGGTTCAAGCCCCCACACACCGCACAGGCCAAGGGCGCATGCGCGACCGCCGGGGCCTAGGGCTGGCCTCGGGGGGCGGGGGGGTCCTCAGTGAAGGCCCCGCCCTCCCTCCAGGCTCTGACCCAGCTGCAGCTCTTCCATCGCCGCCCTTCTGGACTCGGCTTCAGCTGTCTCCCTCCCCTCCCCCACTCCCACTCAGCTTGCAGGCCGCTTCCCTGCCTTGAAAGCATGGCTCTGGCCCTGAGGGCCACAGACCTACTGGGCTTCAAGCTCAAGGCTCTGCCTGGGCCTGCTGCTTCGGCCAGGGGCTCATTTTTTCCTGGAAAGACAAAGCCATGGCCTCACCCCACGCCTGCACTTTGCCACGGCAGGCAGCCCAGATGTAGGAAAGGCTCTGTGGAGTCAGAAGTGCCGAGACAGGCAGATGGCACCAGAGGGTTTGGGGGCCAGGGCGCAAGTGGGCTAGCCCCTCCTCCCGGGAGTCGGGGAGGCCCGGCCTTCCTAGTGCCCAGGCCACGGCTCCGGGGAGAAACCCGCCATGGAGGGCACGCGGGAGGCCCTCTGCCTGAGGTGGCAGGTGTCACGCCAGGGCCACTGCAAGCCTGGCTCGGCTTGCCTGCTTTCTCCAAAGGAGGCTGGCCGACCAGCCGAACCTGGCACCTGGGCCAGGCCCCTTCCAAGGGGACGAGTTGCAGAGGATAGAGCCCTGGGGGCGGCTGCCAAGTCTCCTGGGGCGTGTGCTGGGCCCCCGTCAGAGGAGGAAGCAGCCTGGTAAACGGTGTGCCAGGCCTGAGATCTGGAGGCCTCCCACACCCGGGTCCCTGTCCTGCCCAGGCCCCCCGAGGGAGGACGATGGTCGGGCAGTGGCGAGCGGGGTGGGGCTGGCGCCGAGCCTGCCCTTGGATGCCCCGGGGAAGGGCGCCGGGGGATGGGCTGCCCCTGGCCAGGTCTGAGGGACCGACCCAGCTCGGGGCTGTCGGGGGCAGAGAGAGAACCCCCCTCCGCCCTTTCCCTTCAGGTTCTTAGGGCTGGCCAAATCCTTCCCAAGACAGCTTGTCTGGAGAAAATCAGACCCAGCTGAAGAACATGTGTCCATGGGGGAAACCCGGGAAACTGAGTCTCCCCACACAATAGCAGAGATTCTCATCTTGCATCCTCTCCTGAGCTAATGACAAAGGTGGATGTCCCGGGTTGGTGGGCCTGTGGAATGGGAGAGGGGAGGAAGTCTATTGTCATGCAGAGGGACATGGAAAGACTTGTCTGAAGCTTATCCCCTGCACTGGGGTCAGGTCGGGAAGGGACGGCACAGAGGTGAGCAGGAACCAACCGGCCTCTCTGTGGTGGGGCTGGCCCCGGGGCAGGCGTGGGGGTGATGGCTGGAAGTGGGATGGCGCGTGAGTTGGCACCAGCCAGCGGTGGAGGCAGAGACTCAGAGGTCAGGGATCTCTCTCTCTGTCTCGGTCCTGTCTCTCTCCCTCAGGGAGCTGAGGAGAGTCAGGTGGCGCCCCCTGCCCACCTCGCCTACCTCTCCATGGGCCCTTCTTTCTCTGGCCGCTCCGGGAGCCCTGCGGGCTTGGGTTCAAGCCCCCACACACCGCACAGGCCAAGGGCGCATGCGCGACCGCCGGGGCCTAGGGCTGGCCTCGGGGGGCGGGGGGGTCCTCAGTGAAGGCCCCGCCCTCCCTCCAGGCTCTGACCCAGCTGCAGCTCTTCCATCGCCGCCCTTCTGGACTCGGCTTCAGCTGTCTCCCTCCCCTCCCCCACTCCCACTCAGCTTGCAGGCCGCTTCCCTGCCTTGAAAGCATTGCTCTGGCCCTGAGGGCCACAGACCTACTGGGCTTCAAGCTCAAGGCTCTGCCTGGGCCTGCTGCTTCGGCCAGGGGCTCATTTTTTCCTGGAAAGACAAAGCCATGGCCTCACCCCACGCCTGCACTTTGCCACGGCAGGCAGCCCAGATGTAGGAAAGGCTCTGTGGAGTCAGAAGTGCCGAGACAGGCAGATGGCACCAGAGGGTTTGGGGGCCAGGGCGCAAGTGGGCTAGCCCCTCCTCCCGGGAGTCGGGGAGGCCCGGCCTTCCTAGTGCCCAGGCCACGGCTCCGGGGAGAAACCCGCCATGGAGGGCACGCGGGAGGCCCTCTGCCTGAGGTGGCAGGTGTCACGCCAGGGCCACTGCAAGCCTGGCTCGGCTTGCCTGCTTTCTCCAAAGGAGGCTGGCCGACCAGCCGAACCTGGCACCTGGGCCAGGCCCCTTCCAAGGGGACGAGTTGCAGAGGATAGAGCCCTGGGGGCGGCTGCCAAGTCTCCTGGGGCGTGTGCTGGGCCCCCGTCAGAGGAGGAAGCAGCCTGGTAAACGGTGTGCCAGGCCTGAGATCTGGAGGCCTCCCACACCCGGGTCCCTGTCCTGCCCAGGCCCCCCGAGGGAGGACGATGGTCGGGCAGTGGCGAGCGGGGTGGGGCTGGCGCCGAGCCTGCCCTTGGATGCCCCGGGGAAGGGCGCCGGGGGATGGGCTGCCCCTGGCCAGGTCTGAGGGACCGACCCAGCTCGGGGCTGTCGGGGGCATAGAGAGAACCCCCCTCCGCCCTTTCCCTTCAGGGTCTTAGGGCTGGCCAAATCCTTCCCAAGACAGCTTGTCTGGAGAAAATCAGACCCAGCTGAAGAACATGTGTCCATGGGGGAAACCCGGGAAACTGAGTCTCCCCACACAATAGCAGAGATTCTCATCTTGCATCCTCTCCTGAGCTAATGACAAAGGTGGATGTCCCGGGTGGGTGGGCCTGTGGAATGGGAGAGGGGAGGAAGTCTATTGTCATGCAGAGGGACATGGAAAGACTTGTCTGAAGCTTATCCCCTGCACTGGGGTCAGGTCGGGAAGGGACGGCACAGAGGTGAGCAGGAACCAACCGGCCTCTCTGTGGTGGGGCTGGCCCCGGGGCAGGCGTGGGGGTGATGGCTGGAAGTGGGATGGCGCGTGAGTTGGCACCAGCCAGCGGTGGAGGCAGAGACTCAGAGGTCAGGGATCTCTCTCTCTGTCTCTGTCTCTGTCTCTCTCCCTCAGGGAGCTGAGGAGAGTAAGGTGGCGCCCCCTGCCCACCTCGCCTACCTCTCCATGGGCCCTTCTTTCTCTGGCCGCTCCGGGAGCCCTGCGGGCTTGGGTTCAAGCCCCCACACACCGCACAGGCCAAGGGCGCATGCGCGACCGCCGGGGCCTAGGGCTGGCCTCGGGGGGCGGGGGGGTCCTCAGTGAAGGCCCCGCCCTCCCTCCAGGCTCTGACCCAGCTGCAGCTCTTCCATCGCCGCCCTTCTGGCCGCCCTTCTGGACTCGGCTTCAGCTGTCTCCCTCCCCTCCCCCACTCCCACTCAGCTTGCAGGCCGCTTCCCTGCCTTGAAAGCATTGCTCTGGCCCTGAGGGCCACAGACCTACTGGGCTTCAAGCTCAAGGCTCTGCCTGGGCCTGCTGCTTCGGCCAGGGGCTCATTTTTTCCTGGAAAGACAAAGCCATGGCCTCACCCCACGCCTGCACTTTGCCACGGCAGGCAGCCCAGATGTAGGAAAGGCTCTGTGGAGTCAGAAGTGCCGAGACAGGCAGATGGCACCAGAGGGTTTGGGGGCCAGGGCGCAAGTGGGCTAGCCCCTCCTCCCGGGAGTCGGGGAGGCCCGGCCTTCCTAGTGCCCCGGCCACGGCTCCGGGGAGAAACCCGCCATGGAGGGCACGCGGGAGGCCCTCTGCCTGAGGTGGCAGGTGTCACGCCAGGGCCACTGCAAGCCTGGCTCGGCTTGCCTGCTTTCTCCAAAGGAGGCTGGCCGACCAGCCGAACCTGGCACCTGGGCCAGGCCCCTTCCAAGGGGACGAGTTGCAGAGGATAGAGCCCTGGGGGCGGCTGCCAAGTCTCCTGGGGCGTGTGCTGGGCCCCCGTCAGAGGAGGAAGCAGCCTGGTAAACGGTGTGCCAGGCCTGAGATCTGGAGGCCTCCACACCCGGGTCCCTGTCCTGCCCAGGCCCCCCGAGGGAGGACGATGGTCGGGCAGTGGCGAGCGGGGTGGGGCTGGCGCCGAGCCTGCCCTTGGATGCCCCGGGGAAGGGCGCCGGGGGATGGGCTGCCCCTGGCCAGGTCTGAGGGACCGACCCAGCTCGGGGCTGTCGGGGGCAGAGAGAGAACCCCCCTCCGCCCTTTCCCTTTAGGTTCTTAGGGCTGGCCAAATCCTTCCCAAGACAGCTTGTCTGGAGAAAATCAGACCCAGCTGAAGAACATGTGTCCATGGGGGAAACCCGGGAAACTGAGTCTCCCCACACAATAGCAGAGATTCTCATCTTGCATCCTCTCCTGAGCTAATGACAAAGGTGGATGTCCCGGGTGGGTGGGCCTGTGGAATGGGAGAGGGGAGGAAGTCTATTGTCATGCAGAGGGACATGGAAAGACTTGTCTGAAGCTTATCCCCTGCACTGGGGTCAGGTCGGGAAGGGACGGCACAGAGGTGAGCAGGAACCAACCGGCCTCTCTGTGGTGGGGCTGGCCCCGGGGCAGGCGTGGGGGTGATGGCTGGAAGTGGGATGGCGCGTGAGTTGGCACCAGCCAGCGGTGGAGGCAGAGACTCAGAGGTCAGGGATCTCTCTCTCTGTCTCTGTCTCTGTCTCTCTCCCTCAGGGAGCTGAGGAGAGTAAGGTGGCGCCCCCTGCCCACCTCGCCTACCTCTCCATGGGCCCTTCTTTCTCTGGCCGCTCCGGGAGCCCTGCGGGCTTGGGTTCAAGCCCCCACACACCGCACAGGCCAAGGGGGGGCCTAGGGCTGGCCTCGGGGGGCGGGGGGGTCCTCAGTGAAGGCCCCGCCCTCCCTCCAGGCTCTGACCCAGCTGCAGCTCTTCCATCGCCGCCCTTCTGGACTCGGCTTCAGCTGTCTCCCTCCCCTCCCCCACTCCCACTCAGCTTGCAGGCCGCTTCCCTGCCTTGAAAGCATGGCTCTGGCCCTGAGGGCCACAGACCTACTGGGCTTCAAGCTCAAGGCTCTGCCTGGGCCTGCTGCTTCGGCCAGGGGCTCATTTTTTCCTGGAAAGACAAAGCCATGGCCTCACCCCACGCCTGCACTTTGCCACGGCAGGCAGCCCAGATGTAGGAAAGGCTCTGTGGAGTCAGAAGTGCCGAGACAGGCAGATGGCACCAGAGGGTTTGGGGGCCAGGGCGCAAGTGGGCTAGCCCCTCCTCCCGGGAGTCGGGGAGGCCCGGCCTTCCTAGTGCCCAGGCCACGGCTCCGGGGAGAAACCCGCCATGGAGGGCACGCGGGAGGCCCTCTGCCTGAGGTGGCAGGTGTCACGCCAGGGCCACTGCAAGCCTGGCTCGGCTTGCCTGCTTTCTCCAAAGGAGGCTGGCCGACCAGCCGAACCTGGCACCTGGGCCAGGCCCCTTCCAAGGGGACGAGTTGCAGAGGATAGAGCCCTGGGGGCGGCTGCCAAGTCTCCTGGGGCGTGTGCTGGGCCCCCGTCAGAGGAGGAAGCAGCCTGGTAAACGGTGTGCCAGGCCTGAGATCTGGAGGCCTCCCACACCCGGGTCCCTGTCCTGCCCAGGCCCCCCGAGGGAGGACGATGGTCGGGCAGTGGCGAGCGGGGTGGGGCTGGCGCCGAGCCTGCCCTTGGATGCCCCGGGGAAGGGCGCCGGGGGATGGGCTGCCCCTGGCCAGGTCTGAGGGACCGACCCAGCTCGGGGCTGTCGGGGGCAGAGAGAGAACCCCCCTCCGCCCTTTCCCTTCAGGTTCTTAGGGCTGGCCAAATCCTTCCCAAGACAGCTTGTCTGGAGAAAATCAGACCCAGCTGAAGAACATGTGTCCATGGGGGAAACCCGGGAAACTGAGTCTCCCCACACAATAGCAGAGATTCTCATCTTGCATCCTCTCCTGAGCTAATGACAAAGGTGGATGTCCCGGGTTGGTGGGCCTGTGGAATGGGAGAGGGGAGGAAGTCTATTGTCATGCAGAGGGACATGGAAAGACTTGTCTGAAGCTTATCCCCTGCACTGGGGTCAGGTCGGGAAGGGACGGCACAGAGGTGAGCAGGAACCAACCGGCCTCTCTGTGGTGGGGCTGGCCCCGGGGCAGGCGTGGGGGTGATGGCTGGAAGTGGGATGGCGCGTGAGTTGGCACCAGCCAGCGGTGGAGGCAGAGACTCAGAGGTCAGGGATCTCTCTCTCTGTCTCGGTCCTGTCTCTCTCCCTCAGGGAGCTGAGGAGAGTAAGGTGGCGCCCCCTGCCCACCTCGCCTACCTCTCCATGGGCCCTTCTTTCTCTGGCCGCTCCGGGAGCCCTGCGGGCTTGGGTTCAAGCCCCCACACACCGCACAGGCCAAGGGCGCATGCGCGACCGCCGGGGCCTAGGGCTGGCCTCGGGGGGCGGGGGGGGTCCTCAGTGAAGGCCCCGCCCTCCCTCCAGGCTCTGACCCAGCTGCAGCTCTTCCATCGCCGCCCTTCTGGACTCGGCTTCAGCTGTCTCCCTCCCCTCCCCCACTCCCACTCAGCTTGCAGGCCGCTTCCCTGCCTTGAAAGCATGGCTCTGGCCCTGAGGGCCACAGACCTACTGGGCTTCAAGCTCAAGGCTCTGCCTGGGCCTGCTGCTTCGGCCAGGGGCTCATTTTTTCCTGGAAAGACAAAGCCATGGCCTCACCCCACGCCTGCACTTTGCCACGGCAGGCAGCCCAGATGTAGGAAAGGCTCTGTGGAGTCAGAAGTGCCGAGACAGGCAGATGGCACCAGAGGGTTTGGGGGCCAGGGCGCAAGTGGGCTAGCCCCTCCTCCCGGGAGTCGGGGAGGCCCGGCCTTCCTAGTGCCCAGGCCACGGCTCCGGGGAGAAACCCGCCATGGAGGGCACGCGGGAGGCCCTCTGCCTGAGGTGGCAGGTGTCACGCCAGGGCCACTGCAAGCCTGGCTCGGCTTGCCTGCTTTCTCCAAAGGAGGCTGGCCGACCAGCCGAACCTGGCACCTGGGCCAGGCCCCTTCCAAGGGGACGAGTTGCAGAGGATAGAGCCCTGGGGGCGGCTGCCAAGTCTCCTGGGGCGTGTGCTGGGCCCCCGTCAGAGGAGGAAGCAGCCTGGTAAACGGTGTGCCAGGCCTGAGATCTGGAGGCCTCCCACACCCGGGTCCCTGTCCTGCCCAGGCCCCCCGAGGGAGGACGATGGTCGGGCAGTGGCGAGCGGGGTGGGGCTGGCGCCGAGCCTGCCCTTGGATGCCCCGGGGAAGGGCGCCGGGGGATGGGCTGCCCCTGGCCAGGTCTGAGGGACCGACCCAGCTCGGGGCTGTCGGGGGCAGAGAGAGAACCCCCCTCCGCCCTTTCCCTTCAGGTTCTTAGGGCTGGCCAAATCCTTCCCAAGACAGCTTGTCTGGAGAAAATCAGACCCAGCTGAAGAACATGTGTCCATGGGGGAAACCCGGGAAACTGAGTCTCCCCACACAATAGCAGAGATTCTCATCTTGCATCCTCTCCTGAGCTAATGACAAAGGTGGATGTCCCGGGTGGGTGGGCCTGTGGAATGGGAGAGGGGAGGAAGTCTATTGTCATGCAGAGGGACATGGAAAGACTTGTCTGAAGCTTATCCCCTGCACTGGGGTCAGGTCGGGAAGGGACGGCACAGAGGTGAGCAGGAACCAACCGGCCTCTCTGTGGTGGGGCTGGCCCCGGGGCAGGCGTGGGGGTGATGGCTGGAAGTGGGATGGCGCGTGAGTTGGCACCAGCCAGCGGTGGAGGCAGAGACTCAGAGGTCAGGGATCTCTCTCTCTGTCTCTGTCTCTGTCTCTCTCCCTCAGGGAGCTGAGGAGAGTAAGGTGGCGCCCCCTGCCCACCTCGCCTACCTCTCCATGGGCCCTTCTTTCTCTGGCCGCTCCGGGAGCCCTGCGGGCTTGGGTTCAAGCCCCCACACACCGCACAGGCCAAGGGCGCATGCGCGACCGCCGGGGCCTAGGGCTGGCCTCGGGGGGCGGGGGGGGTCCTCAGTGAAGGCCCCGCCCTCCCTCCAGGCTCTGACCCAGCTGCAGCTCTTCCATCGCCGCCCTTCTGGACTCGGCTTCAGCTGTCTCCCTCCCCTCCCCCACTCCCACTCAGCTTGCAGGCCGCTTCCCTGCCTTGAAAGCATGGCTCTGGCCCTGAGGGCCACAGACCTACTGGGCTTCAAGCTCAAGGCTCTGCCTGGGCCTGCTGCTTCGGCCAGGGGCTCATTTTTTCCTGGAAAGACAAAGCCATGGCCTCACCCCACGCCTGCACTTTGCCACGGCAGGCAGCCCAGATGTAGGAAAGGCTCTGTGGAGTCAGAAGTGCCGAGACAGGCAGATGGCACCAGAGGGTTTGGGGGCCAGGGCGCAAGTGGGCTAGCCCCTCCTCCCGGGAGTCGGGGAGGCCCGGCCTTCCTAGTGCCCAGGCCACGGCTCCGGGGAGAAACCCGCCATGGAGGGCACGCGGGAGGCCCTCTGCCTGAGGTGGCAGGTGTCACGCCAGGGCCACTGCAAGCCTGGCTCGGCTTGCCTGCTTTCTCCAAAGGAGGCTGGCCGACCAGCCGAACCTGGCACCTGGGCCAGGCCCCTTCCAAGGGGACGAGTTGCAGAGGATAGAGCCCTGGGGGCGGCTGCCAAGTCTCCTGGGGCGTGTGCTGGGCCCCCGTCAGAGGAGGAAGCAGCCTGGTAAACGGTGTGCCAGGCCTGAGATCTGGAGGCCTCCCACACCCGGGTCCCTGTCCTGCCCAGGCCCCCCGAGGGAGGACGATGGTCGGGCAGTGGCGAGCGGGGTGGGGCTGGCGCCGAGCCTGCCCTTGGATGCCCCGGGGAAGGGCGCCGGGGGATGGGCTGCCCCTGGCCAGGTCTGAGGGACCGACCCAGCTCGGGGCTGTCGGGGGCAGAGAGAGAACCCCCCTCCGCCCTTTCCCTTCAGGTTCTTAGGGCTGGCCAAATCCTTCCCAAGACAGCTTGTCTGGAGAAAATCAGACCCAGCTGAAGAACATGTGTCCATGGGGGAAACCCGGGAAACTGAGTCTCCCCACACAATAGCAGAGATTCTCATCTTGCATCCTCTCCTGAGCTAATGACAAAGGTGGATGTCCCGGGTGGGTGGGCCTGTGGAATGGGAGAGGGGAGGAAGTCTATTGTCATGCAGAGGGACATGGAAAGACTTGTCTGAAGCTTATCCCCTGCACTGGGGTCAGGTCGGGAAGGGACGGCACAGAGGTGAGCAGGAACCAACCGGCCTCTCTGTGGTGGGGCTGGCCCCGGGGCAGGCGTGGGGGTGATGGCTGGAAGTGGGATGGCGCGTGAGTTGGCACCAGCCAGCGGTGGAGGCAGAGACTCAGAGGTCAGGGATCTCTCTCTCTGTCTCTGTCTCTGTCTCTCTCCCTCAGGGAGCTGAGGAGAGTAAGGTGGCGCCCCCTGCCCACCTCGCCTACCTCTCCATGGGCCCTTCTTTCTCTGGCCGCTCCGGGAGCCCTGCGGGCTTGGGTTCAAGCCCCCACACACCGCACAGGCCAAGGGCGCATGCGCGACCGCCGGGGCCTAGGGCTGGCCTCGGGGGGCGGGGGGGTCCTCAGTGAAGGCCCCGCCCTCCCTCCAGGCTCTGACCCAGCTGCAGCTCTTCCATCGCCGCCCTTCTGGACTCGGCTTCAGCTGTCTCCCTCCCCTCCCCCACTCCCACTCAGCTTGCAGGCCGCTTCCCTGCCTTGAAAGCATGGCTCTGGCCCTGAGGGCCACAGACCTACTGGGCTTCAAGCTCAAGGCTCTGCCTGGGCCTGCTGCTTCGGCCAGGGGCTCATTTTTTCCTGGAAAGACAAAGCCATGGCCTCACCCCACGCCTGCACTTTGCCACGGCAGGCAGCCCAGATGTAGGAAAGGCTCTGTGGAGTCAGAAGTGCCGAGACAGGCAGATGGCACCAGAGGGTTTGGGGGCCAGGGCGCAAGTGGGCTAGCCCCTCCTCCCGGGAGTCGGGGAGGCCCGGCCTTCCTAGTGCCCAGGCCACGGCTCCGGGGAGAAACCCGCCATGGAGGGCACGCGGGAGGCCCTCTGCCTGAGGTGGCAGGTGTCACGCCAGGGCCACTGCAAGCCTGGCTCGGCTTGCCTGCTTTCTCCAAAGGAGGCTGGCCGACCAGCCGAACCTGGCACCTGGGCCAGGCCCCTTCCAAGGGGACGAGTTGCAGAGGATAGAGCCCTGGGGGCGGCTGCCAAGTCTCCTGGGGCGTGTGCTGGGCCCCCGTCAGAGGAGGAAGCAGCCTGGTAAACGGTGTGCCAGGCCTGAGATCTGGAGGCCTCCCACACCCGGGTCCCTGTCCTGCCCAGGCCCCCCGAGGGAGGACGATGGTCGGGCAGTGGCGAGCGGGGTGGGGCTGGCGCCGAGCCTGCCCTTGGATGCCCCGGGGAAGGGCGCCGGGGGATGGGCTGCCCCTGGCCAGGTCTGAGGGACCGACCCAGCTCGGGGCTGTCGGGGGCAGAGAGAGAACCCCCCTCCGCCCTTTCCCTTCAGGTTCTTAGGGCTGGCCAAATCCTTCCCAAGACAGCTTGTCTGGAGAAAATCAGACCCAGCTGAAGAACATGTGTCCATGGGGGAAACCCGGGAAACTGAGTCTCCCCACACAATAGCAGAGATTCTCATCTTGCATCCTCTCCTGAGCTAATGACAAAGGTGGATGTCCCGGGTGGGTGGGCCTGTGGAATGGGAGAGGGGAGGAAGTCTATTGTCATGCAGAGGGACATGGAAAGACTTGTCTGAAGCTTATCCCCTGCACTGGGGTCAGGTCGGGAAGGGACGGCACAGAGGTGAGCAGGAACCAACCGGCCTCTCTGTGGTGGGGCTGGCCCCGGGGCAGGCGTGGGGGTGATGGCTGGAAGTGGGATGGCGCGTGAGTTGGCACCAGCCAGCGGTGGAGGCAGAGACTCAGAGGTCAGGGATCTCTCTCTCTGTCTCTGTCTCTGTCTCTCTCCCTCAGGGAGCTGAGGAGAGTAAGGTGGCGCCCCCTGCCCACCTCGCCTACCTCTCCATGGGCCCTTCTTTCTCTGGCCGCTCCGGGAGACCTGCGGGCTTGGGTTCAAGCCCCCACACACCGCACAGGCCAAGGGGGGGCCTAGGGCTGGCCTCGGGGGGCGGGGGGGTCCTCAGTGAAGGCCCCGCCCTCCCTCCAGGCTCTGACCCAGCTGCAGCTCTTCCATCGCCGCCCTTCTGGACTCGGCTTCAGCTGTCTCCCTCCCCTCCCCCACTCCCACTCAGCTTGCAGGCCGCTTCCCTGCCTTGAAAGCATGGCTCTGGCCCTGAGGGCCACAGACCTACTGGGCTTCAAGCTCAAGGCTCTGCCTGGGCCTGCTGCTTCGGCCAGGGGCTCATTTTTTCCTGGAAAGACAAAGCCATGGCCTCACCCCACGCCTGCACTTTGCCACGGCAGGCAGCCCAGATGTAGGAAAGGCTCTGTGGAGTCAGAAGTGCCGAGACAGGCAGATGGCACCAGAGGGTTTGGGGGCCAGGGCGCAAGTGGGCTAGCCCCTCCTCCCGGGAGTCGGGGAGGCCCGGCCTTCCTAGTGCCCAGGCCACGGCTCCGGGGAGAAACCCGCCATGGAGGGCACGCGGGAGGCCCTCTGCCTGAGGTGGCAGGTGTCACGCCAGGGCCACTGCAAGCCTGGCTCGGCTTGCCTGCTTTCTCCAAAGGAGGCTGGCCGACCAGCCGAACCTGGCACCTGGGCCAGGCCCCTTCCAAGGGGACGAGTTGCAGAGGATAGAGCCCTGGGGGCGGCTGCCAAGTCTCCTGGGGCGTGTGCTGGGCCCCCGTCAGAGGAGGAAGCAGCCTGGTAAACGGTGTGCCAGGCCTGAGATCTGGAGGCCTCCCACACCCGGGTCCCTGTCCTGCCCAGGCCCCCCGAGGGAGGACGATGGTCGGGCAGTGGCGAGCGGGGTGGGGCTGGCGCCGAGCCTGCCCTTGGATGCCCCGGGGAAGGGCGCCGGGGGATGGGCTGCCCCTGGCCAGGTCTGAGGGACCGACCCAGCTCGGGGCTGTCGGGGGCAGAGAGAGAACCCCCCTCCGCCCTTTCCCTTCAGGTTCTTAGGGCTGGCCAAATCCTTCCCAAGACAGCTTGTCTGGAGAAAATCAGACCCAGCTGAAGAACATGTGTCCATGGGGGAAACCCGGGAAACTGAGTCTCCCCACACAATAGCAGAGATTCTCATCTTGCATCCTCTCCTGAGCTAATGACAAAGGTGGATGTCCCCGGTGGGTGGGCCTGTGGAATGGGAGAGGGGAGGAAGTCTATTGTCATGCAGAGGGACATGGAAAGACTTGTCTGAAGCTTATCCCCTGCACTGGGGTCAGGTCGGGAAGGGACGGCACAGAGGTGAGCAGGAACCAACCGGCCTCTCTGTGGTGGGGCTGGCCCCGGGGCAGGCGTGGGGGTGATGGCTGGAAGTGGGATGGCGCGTGAGTTGGCACCAGCCAGCGGTGGAGGCAGAGACTCAGAGGTCAGGGATCTCTCTCTCTGTCTCTGTCTCTGTCTCTCTCCCTCAGGGAGCTGAGGAGAGTAAGGTGGCGCCCCCTGCCCACCTCGCCTACCTCTCCATGGGCCCTTCTTTCTCTGGCCGCTCCGGGAGCCCTGCGGGCTTGGGTTCAAGCCCCCACACACCGCACAGGCCAAGGGCGCATGCGCGACCGCCGGGGCCTAGGGCTGGCCTCGGGGGGCGGGGGGGTCCTCAGTGAAGGCCCCGCCCTCCCTCCAGGCTCTGACCCAGCTGCAGCTCTTCCATCGCCGCCCTTCTGGACTCGGCTTCAGCTGTCTCCCTCCCCTGCCCCACTCCCACTCAGCTTGCAGGCCGCTTCCCTGCCTTGAAAGCATGGCTCTGGCCCTGAGGGCCACAGACCTACTGGGCTTCAAGCTCAAGGCTCTGCCTGGGCCTGCTGCTTCGGCCAGGGGCTCATTTTTTCCTGGAAAGACAAAGCCATGGCCTCACCCCACGCCTGCACTTTGCCACGGCAGGCAGCCCAGATGTAGGAAAGGCTCTGTGGAGTCAGAAGTGCCGAGACAGGCAGATGGCACCAGAGGGTTTGGGGGCCAGGGCGCAAGTGGGCTAGCCCCTCCTCCCGGGAGTCGGGGAGGCCCGGCCTTCCTAGTGCCCAGGCCACGGCTCCGGGGAGAAACCCGCCATGGAGGGCACGCGGGAGGCCCTCTGCTTGAGGTGCCATGTGTCACGCCAGGGCCACTGCAAGCCTGGCTCGGCTTGCCTGCTTTCTCCAAAGGAGGCTGGCCGAGCAGCCGAACCTGGCACCTGGGCCAGGCCCCTTCCAAGGGGACGAGTTGCAGAGGATAGAGCCCTGGGGGCGGCTGCCAAGTCTCCTGGGGCGTGTGCTGGGCCCCCGTCAGAGGAGGAAGCAGCCTGGTAAACGGTGTGCCAGGCCTGAGATCTGGAGGCCTCCCACAGCCGGGTCCCTGTCCTGCCCAGGCCCCCCGAGGGAGGACGATGGTCGGGCAGTGGCGAGCGGGGTGGGGCTGGCGCCGAGCCTGCCCTTGGATGCCCCGGGGAAGGGCGCCGGGGGATGGGCTGCCCCTGGCCAGGTCTGAGGGACCGACCCAGCTCGGGGCTGTCGGGGGCAGAGAGAGAACCCCCCTCCGCCCTTTCCCTTCAGGTTCTTAGGGCTGGCCAAATCCTTCCCAAGACAGCTTGTCTGGAGAAAATCAGACCCAGCTGAAGAACATGTGTCCATGGGGGAAACCCGGGAAACTGAGTCTCCCCACACAATAGCAGAGATTCTCATCTTGCATCCTCTCCTGAGCTAATGACAAAGGTGGATGTCCCGGGTGGGTGGGCCTGTGGAATGGGAGAGGGGAGGAAGTCTATTGTCATGCAGAGGGACATGGAAAGACTTGTCTGAAGCTTATCCCCTGCACTGGGGTCAGGTCGGGAAGGGACGGCACAGAGGTGAGCAGGAACCAACCGGCCTCTCTGTGGTGGGGCTGGCCCCGGGGCAGGCGTGGGGGTGATGGCTGGAAGTGGGATGGCGCGTGAGTTGGCACCAGCCAGCGGTGGAGGCAGAGACTCAGAGGTCAGGGATCTCTCTCTCTGTCTCTGTCTCTGTCTCTCTCCCTCAGGGAGCTGAGGAGAGTAAGGTGGCGCCCCCTGCCCACCTCGCCTACCTCTCCATGGGCCCTTCTTTCTCTGGCCGCTCCGGGAGCCCTGCGGGCTTGGGTTCAAGCCCCCACACACCGCACAGGCCAAGGGCGCATGCGCGACCGCCGGGGCCTAGGGCTGGCCTCGGGGGGCGGGGGGGTCCTCAGTGAAGGCCCCGCCCTCCCTCCAGGCTCTGACCCAGCTGCAGCTCTTCCATCGCCGCCCTTCTGGACTCGGCTTCAGCTGTCTCCCTCCCCTGCCCCACTCCCACTCAGCTTGCAGGCCGCTTCCCTGCCTTGAAAGCATGGCTCTGGCCCTGAGGGCCACAGACCTACTGGGCTTCAAGCTCAAGGCTCTGCCTGGGCCTGCTGCTTCGGCCAGGGGCTCATTTTTTCCTGGAAAGACAAAGCCATGGCCTCACCCCACGCCTGCACTTTGCCACGGCAGGCAGCCCAGATGTAGGAAAGGCTCTGTGGAGTCAGAAGTGCCGAGACAGGCAGATGGCACCAGAGGGTTTGGGGGCCAGGGCGCAAGTGGGCTAGCCCCTCCTCCCGGGAGTCGGGGAGGCCCGGCCTTCCTAGTGCCCAGGCCACGGCTCCGGGGAGAAACCCGCCATGGAGGGCACGCGGGAGGCCCTCTGCTTGAGGTGCCATGTGTCACGCCAGGGCCACTGCAAGCCTGGCTCGGCTTGCCTGCTTTCTCCAAAGGAGGCTGGCCGAGCAGCCGAACCTGGCACCTGGGCCAGGCCCCTTCCAAGGGGACGAGTTGCAGAGGATAGAGCCCTGGGGGCGGCTGCCAAGTCTCCTGGGGCGTGTGCTGGGCCCCCGTCAGAGGAGGAAGCAGCCTGGTAAACGGTGTGCCAGGCCTGAGATCTGGAGGCCTCCCACAGCCGGGTCCCTGTCCTGCCCAGGCCCCCCGAGGGAGGACGATGGTCGGGCAGTGGCGAGCGGGGTGGGGCTGGCGCCGAGCCTGCCCTTGGATGCCCCGGGGAAGGGCGCCGGGGGATGGGCTGCCCCTGGCCAGGTCTGAGGGACCGACCCAGCTCGGGGCTGTCGGGGGCAGAGAGAGAACCCCCCTCCGCCCTTTCCCTTCAGGTTCTTAGGGCTGGCCAAATCCTTCCCAAGACAGCTTGTCTGGAGAAAATCAGACCCAGCTGAAGAACATGTGTCCATGGGGGAAACCCGGGAAACTGAGTCTCCCCACACAATAGCAGAGATTCTCATCTTGCATCCTCTCCTGAGCTAATGACAAAGGTGGATGTCCCGGGTGGGTGGGCCTGTGGAATGGGAGAGGGGAGGAAGTCTATTGTCATGCAGAGGGACATGGAAAGACTTGTCTGAAGCTTATCCCCTGCACTGGGGTCAGGTCGGGAAGGGACGGCACAGAGGTGAGCAGGAACCAACCGGCCTCTCTGTGGTGGGGCTGGCCCCGGGGCAGGCGTGGGGGTGATGGCTGGAAGTGGGATGGCGCGTGAGTTGGCACCAGCCAGCGGTGGAGGCAGAGACTCAGAGGTCAGGGATCTCTCTCTCTGTCTCTGTCTCTGTCTCTCTCCCTCAGGGAGCTGAGGAGAGTAAGGTGGCGCCCCCTGCCCACCTCGCCTACCTCTCCATGGGCCCTTCTTTCTCTGGCCGCTCCGGGAGCCCTGCGGGCTTGGGTTCAAGCCCCCACACACCGCACAGGCCAAGGGCGCATGCGCGACCGCCGGGGCCTAGGGCTGGCCTCGGGGGGCGGGGGGGTCCTCAGTGAAGGCCCCGCCCTCCCTCCAGGCTCTGACCCAGCTGCAGCTCTTCCATCGCCGCCCTTCTGGACTCGGCTTCAGCTGTCTCCCTCCCCTCCCCCACTCCCACTCAGCTTGCAGGCCGCTTCCCTGCCTTGAAAGCATGGCTCTGGCCCTGAGGGCCACAGACCTACTGGGCTTCAAGCTCAAGGCTCTGCCTGGGCCTGCTGCTTCGGCCAGGGGCTCATTTTTTCCTGGAAAGACAAAGCCATGGCCTCACCCCACGCCTGCACTTTGCCACGGCAGGCAGCCCAGATGTAGGAAAGGCTCTGTGGAGTCAGAAGTGCCGAGACAGGCAGATGGCACCAGAGGGTTTGGGGGCCAGGGCGCAAGTGGGCTAGCCCCTCCTCCCGGGAGTCGGGGAGGCCCGGCCTTCCTAGTGCCCAGGCCACGGCTCCGGGGAGAAACCCGCCATGGAGGGCACGCGGGAGGCCCTCTGCCTGAGGTGGCAGGTGTCACGCCAGGGCCACTGCAAGCCTGGCTCGGCTTGCCTGCTTTCTCCAAAGGAGGCTGGCCGACCAGCCGAACCTGGCACCTGGGCCAGGCCCCTTCCAAGGGGACGAGTTGCAGAGGATAGAGCCCTGGGGGCGGCTGCCAAGTCTCCTGGGGCGTGTGCTGGGCCCCCGTCAGAGGAGGAAGCAGCCTGGTAAACGGTGTGCCAGGCCTGAGATCTGGAGGCCTCCCACACCCGGGTCCCTGTCCTGCCCAGGCCCCCCGAGGGAGGACGATGGTCGGGCAGTGGCGAGCGGGGTGGGGCTGGCGCCGAGCCTGCCCTTGGATGCCCCGGGGAAGGGCGCCGGGGGATGGGCTGCCCCTGGCCAGGTCTGAGGGACCGACCCAGCTCGGGGCTGTCGGGGGCAGAGAGAGAACCCCCCTCCGCCCTTTCCCTTCAGGTTCTTAGGGCTGGCCAAATCCTTCCCAAGACAGCTTGTCTGGAGAAAATCAGACCCAGCTGAAGAACATGTGTCCATGGGGGAAACCCGGGAAACTGAGTCTCCCCACACAATAGCAGAGATTCTCATCTTGCATCCTCTCCTGAGCTAATGACAAAGGTGGATGTCCCGGGTGGGTGGGCCTGTGGAATGGGAGAGGGGAGGAAGTCTATTGTCATGCAGAGGGACATGGAAAGACTTGTCTGAAGCTTATCCCCTGCACTGGGGTCAGGTCGGGAAGGGACGGCACAGAGGTGAGCAGGAACCAACCGGCCTCTCTGTGGTGGGGCTGGCCCCGGGGCAGGCGTGGGGGTGATGGCTGGAAGTGGGATGGCGCGTGAGTTGGCACCAGCCAGCGGTGGAGGCAGAGACTCAGAGGTCAGGGATCTCTCTCTCTGTCTCTGTCTCTGTCTCTCTCCCTCAGGGAGCTGAGGAGAGTAAGGTGGCGCCCCCTGCCCACCTCGCCTACCTCTCCATGGGCCCTTCTTTCTCTGGCCGCTCCGGGAGCCCTGCGGGCTTGGGTTCAAGCCCCCACACACCGCACAGGCCAAGGGGGGGCCTAGGGCTGGCCTCGGGGGGCGGGGGGGTCCTCAGTGAAGGCCCCGCCCTCCCTCCAGGCTCTGACCCAGCTGCAGCTCTTCCATCGCCGCCCTTCTGGACTCGGCTTCAGCTGTCTCCCTCCCCTCCCCCACTCCCACTCAGCTTGCAGGCCGCTTCCCTGCCTTGAAAGCATGGCTCTGGCCCTGAGGGCCACAGACCTACTGGGCTTCAAGCTCAAGGCTCTGCCTGGGCCTGCTGCTTCGGCCAGGGGCTCATTTTTTCCTGGAAAGACAAAGCCATGGCCTCACCCCACGCCTGCACTTTGCCACGGCAGGCAGCCCAGATGTAGGAAAGGCTCTGTGGAGTCAGAAGTGCCGAGACAGGCAGATGGCACCAGAGGGTTTGGGGGCCAGGGCGCAAGTGGGCTAGCCCCTCCTCCCGGGAGTCGGGGAGGCCCGGCCTTCCTAGTGCCCAGGCCACGGCTCCGGGGAGAAACCCGCCATGGAGGGCACGCGGGAGGCCCTCTGCCTGAGGTGGCAGGTGTCACGCCAGGGCCACTGCAAGCCTGGCTCGGCTTGCCTGCTTTCTCCAAAGGAGGCTGGCCGACCAGCCGAACCTGGCACCTGGGCCAGGCCCCTTCCAAGGGGACGAGTTGCAGAGGATAGAGCCCTGGGGGCGGCTGCCAAGTCTCCTGGGGCGTGTGCTGGGCCCCCGTCAGAGGAGGAAGCAGCCTGGTAAACGGTGTGCCAGGCCTGAGATCTGGAGGCCTCCCACACCCGGGTCCCTGTCCTGCCCAGGCCCCCCGAGGGAGGACGATGGTCGGGCAGTGGCGAGCGGGGTGGGGCTGGCGCCGAGCCTGCCCTTGGATGCCCCGGGGAAGGGCGCCGGGGGATGGGCTGCCCCTGGCCAGGTCTGAGGGACCGACCCAGCTCGGGGCTGTCGGGGGCAGAGAGAGAACCCCCCTCCGCCCTTTCCCTTCAGGTTCTTAGGGCTGGCCAAATCCTTCCCAAGACAGCTTGTCTGGAGAAAATCAGACCCAGCTGAAGAACATGTGTCCATGGGGGAAACCCGGGAAACTGAGTCTCCCCACACAATAGCAGAGATTCTCATCTTGCATCCTCTCCTGAGCTAATGACAAAGGTGGATGTCCCCGGTGGGTGGGCCTGTGGAATGGGAGAGGGGAGGAAGTCTATTGTCATGCAGAGGGACATGGAAAGACTTGTCTGAAGCTTATCCCCTGCACTGGGGTCAGGTCGGGAAGGGACGGCACAGAGGTGAGCAGGAACCAACCGGCCTCTCTGTGGTGGGGCTGGCCCCGGGGCAGGCGTGGGGGTGATGGCTGGAAGTGGGATGGCGCGTGAGTTGGCACCAGCCAGCGGTGGAGGCAGAGACTCAGAGGTCAGGGATCTCTCTCTCTGTCTCTGTCTCTGTCTCTCTCCCTCAGGGAGCTGAGGAGAGTAAGGTGGCGCCCCCTGCCCACCTCGCCTACCTCTCCATGGGCCCTTCTTTCTCTGGCCGCTCCGGGAGCCCTGCGGGCTTGGGTTCAAGCCCCCACACACCGCACAGGCCAAGGGCGCATGCGCGACCGCCGGGGCCTAGGGCTGGCCTCGGGGGGCGGGGGGGTCCTCAGTGAAGGCCCCGCCCTCCCTCCAGGCTCTGACCCAGCTGCAGCTCTTCCATCGCCGCCCTTCTGGACTCGGCTTCAGCTGTCTCCCTCCCCTGCCCCACTCCCACTCAGCTTGCAGGCCGCTTCCCTGCCTTGAAAGCATGGCTCTGGCCCTGAGGGCCACAGACCTACTGGGCTTCAAGCTCAAGGCTCTGCCTGGGCCTGCTGCTTCGGCCAGGGGCTCATTTTTTCCTGGAAAGACAAAGCCATGGCCTCACCCCACGCCTGCACTTTGCCACGGCAGGCAGCCCAGATGTAGGAAAGGCTCTGTGGAGTCAGAAGTGCCGAGACAGGCAGATGGCACCAGAGGGTTTGGGGGCCAGGGCGCAAGTGGGCTAGCCCCTCCTCCCGGGAGTCGGGGAGGCCCGGCCTTCCTAGTGCCCAGGCCACGGCTCCGGGGAGAAACCCGCCATGGAGGGCACGCGGGAGGCCCTCTGCTTGAGGTGCCAGGTGTCACGCCAGGGCCACTGCAAGCCTGGCTCGGCTTGCCTGCTTTCTCCAAAGGAGGCTGGCCGAGCAGCCGAACCTGGCACCTGGGCCAGGCCCCTTCCAAGGGGACGAGTTGCAGAGGATAGAGCCCTGGGGGCGGCTGCCAAGTCTCCTGGGGCGTGTGCTGGGCCCCCGTCAGAGAAGGAAGCAGCCTGGTAAACGGTGTGCCAGGCCTGAGATCTGGAGGCCTCCCACAGCCGGGTCCCTGTCCTGCCCAGGCCCCCCGAGGGAGGACGATGGTCGGGCAGTGGCGAGCGGGGTGGGGCTGGCGCCGAGCCTGCCCTTGGATGCCCCGGGGAAGGGCGCCGGGGGATGGGCTGCCCCTGGCCAGGTCTGAGGGACCGACCCAGCTCGGGGCTGTCGGGGGCAGAGAGAGAACCCCCCTCCGCCCTTTCCCTTCAGGTTCTTAGGGCTGGCCAAATCCTTCCCAAGACAGCTTGTCTGGAGAAAATCAGACCCAGCTGAAGAACATGTGTCCATGGGGGAAACCCGGGAAACTGAGTCTCCCCACACAATAGCAGAGATTCTCATCTTGCATCCTCTCCTGAGCTAATGACAAAGGTGGATGTCCCGGGTGGGTGGGCCTGTGGAATGGGAGAGGGGAGGAAGTCTATTGTCATGCAGAGGGACATGGAAAGACTTGTCTGAAGCTTATCCCCTGCACTGGGGTCAGGTCGGGAAGGGACGGCACAGAGGTGAGCAGGAACCAACCGGCCTCTCTGTGGTGGGGCTGGCCCCGGGGCAGGCGTGGGGGTGATGGCTGGAAGTGGGATGGCGCGTGAGTTGGCACCAGCCAGCGGTGGAGGCAGAGACTCAGAGGTCAGGGATCTCTCTCTCTGTCTCTGTCTCTGTCTCTCTCCCTCAGGGAGCTGAGGAGAGTAAGGTGGCGCCCCCTGCCCACCTCGCCTACCTCTCCATGGGCCCTTCTTTCTCTGGCCGCTCCGGGAGCCCTGCGGGCTTGGGTTCAAGCCCCCACACACCGCACAGGCCAAGGGCGCATGCGCGACCGCCGGGGCCTAGGGCTGGCCTCGGGGGGCGGGGGGGTCCTCAGTGAAGGCCCCGCCCTCCCTCCAGGCTCTGACCCAGCTGCAGCTCTTCCATCGCCGCCCTTCTGGACTCGGCTTCAGCTGTCTCCCTCCCCTCCCCCACTCCCACTCAGCTTGCAGGCCGCTTCCCTGCCTTGAAAGCATGGCTCTGGCCCTGAGGGCCACAGACCTACTGGGCTTCAAGCTCAAGGCTCTGCCTGGGCCTGCTGCTTCGGCCAGGGGCTCATTTTTTCCTGGAAAGACAAAGCCATGGCCTCACCCCACGCCTGCACTTTGCCACGGCAGGCAGCCCAGATGTAGGAAAGGCTCTGTGGAGTCAGAAGTGCCGAGACAGGCAGATGGCACCAGAGGGTTTGGGGGCCAGGGCGCAAGTGGGCTAGCCCCTCCTCCCGGGAGTCGGGGAGGCCCGGCCTTCCTAGTGCCCAGGCCACGGCTCCGGGGAGAAACCCGCCATGGAGGGCACGCGGGAGGCCCTCTGCCTGAGGTGGCAGGTGTCACGCCAGGGCCACTGCAAGCCTGGCTCGGCTTGCCTGCTTTCTCCAAAGGAGGCTGGCCGACCAGCCGAACCTGGCACCTGGGCCAGGCCCCTTCCAAGGGGACGAGTTGCAGAGGATAGAGCCCTGGGGGCGGCTGCCAAGTCTCCTGGGGCGTGTGCTGGGCCCCCGTCAGAGGAGGAAGCAGCCTGGTAAACGGTGTGCCAGGCCTGAGATCTGGAGGCCTCCCACACCCGGGTCCCTGTCCTGCCCAGGCCCCCCGAGGGAGGACGATGGTCGGGCAGTGGCGAGCGGGGTGGGGCTGGCGCCGAGCCTGCCCTTGGATGCCCCGGGGAAGGGCGCCGGGGGATGGGCTGCCCCTGGCCAGGTCTGAGGGACCGACCCAGCTCGGGGCTGTCGGGGGCAGAGAGAGAACCCCCCTCCGCCCTTTCCCTTCAGGTTCTTAGGGCTGGCCAAATCCTTCCCAAGACAGCTTGTCTGGAGAAAATCAGACCCAGCTGAAGAACATGTGTCCATGGGGGAAACCCGGGAAACTGAGTCTCCCCACACAATAGCAGAGATTCTCATCTTGCATCCTCTCCTGAGCTAATGACAAAGGTGGATGTCCCGGGTTGGTGGGCCTGTGGAATGGGAGAGGGGAGGAAGTCTATTGTCATGCAGAGGGACATGGAAAGACTTGTCTGAAGCTTATCCCCTGCACTGGGGTCAGGTCGGGAAGGGACGGCACAGAGGTGAGCAGGAACCAACCGGCCTCTCTGTGGTGGGGCTGGCCCCGGGGCAGGCGTGGGGGTGATGGCTGGAAGTGGGATGGCGCGTGAGTTGGCACCAGCCAGCGGTGGAGGCAGAGACTCAGAGGTCAGGGATCTCTCTCTCTGTCTCGGTCCTGTCTCTCTCCCTCAGGGAGCTGAGGAGAGTAAGGTGGCGCCCCCTGCCCACCTCGCCTACCTCTCCATGGGCCCTTCTTTCTCTGGCCGCTCCGGGAGCCCTGCGGGCTTGGGTTCAAGCCCCCACACACCGCACAGGCCAAGGGCGCATGCGCGACCGCCGGGGCCTAGGGCTGGCCTCGGGGGGCGGGGGGGTCCTCAGTGAAGGCCCCGCCCTCCCTCCAGGCTCTGACCCAGCTGCAGCTCTTCCATCGCCGCCCTTCTGGACTCGGCTTCAGCTGTCTCCCTCCCCTCCCCCACTCCCACTCAGCTTGCAGGCCGCTTCCCTGCCTTGAAAGCATTGCTCTGGCCCTGAGGGCCACAGACCTACTGGGCTTCAAGCTCAAGGCTCTGCCTGGGCCTGCTGCTTCGGCCAGGGGCTCATTTTTTCCTGGAAAGACAAAGCCATGGCCTCACCCCACGCCTGCACTTTGCCACGGCAGGCAGCCCAGATGTAGGAAAGGCTCTGTGGAGTCAGAAGTGCCGAGACAGGCAGATGGCACCAGAGGGTTTGGGGGCCAGGGCGCAAGTGGGCTAGCCCCTCCTCCCGGGAGTCGGGGAGGCCCGGCCTTCCTAGTGCCCAGGCCACGGCTCCGGGGAGAAACCCGCCATGGAGGGCACGCGGGAGGCCCTCTGCCTGAGGTGGCAGGTGTCACGCCAGGGCCACTGCAAGCCTGGCTCGGCTTGCCTGCTTTCTCCAAAGGAGGCTGGCCGACCAGCCGAACCTGGCACCTGGGCCAGGCCCCTTCCAAGGGGACGAGTTGCAGAGGATAGAGCCCTGGGGGCGGCTGCCAAGTCTCCTGGGGCGTGTGCTGGGCCCCCGTCAGAGGAGGAAGCAGCCTGGTAAACGGTGTGCCAGGCCTGAGATCTGGAGGCCTCCCACAGCCGGGTCCCTGTCCTGCCCAGGCCCCCCGAGGGAGGACGATGGTCGGGCAGTGGCGAGCGGGGTGGGGCTGGCGCCGAGCCTGCCCTTGGATGCCCCGGGGAAGGGCGCCGGGGGATGGGCTGCCCCTGGCCAGGTCTGAGGGACCGACCCAGCTCGGGGCTGTCGGGGGCAGAGAGAGAACCCCCCTCCGCCCTTTCCCTTCAGGGTCTTAGGGCTGGCCAAATCCTTCCCAAGACAGCTTGTCTGGAGAAAATCAGACCCAGCTGAAGAACATGTGTCCATGGGGGAAACCCGGGAAACTGAGTCTCCCCACACAATAGCAGAGATTCTCATCTTGCATCCTCTCCTGAGCTAATGACAAAGGTGGATGTCCCGGGTGGGTGGGCCTGTGGAATGGGAGAGGGGAGGAAGTCTATTGTCATGCAGAGGGACATGGAAAGACTTGTCTGAAGCTTATCCCCTGCACTGGGGTCAGGTCGGGAAGGGACGGCACAGAGGTGAGCAGGAACCAACCGGCCTCTCTGTGGTGGGGCTGGCCCCGGGGCAGGCGTGGGGGTGATGGCTGGAAGTGGGATGGCGCGTGAGTTGGCACCAGCCAGCGGTGGAGGCAGAGACTCAGAGGTCAGGGATCTCTCTCTCTGTCTCTGTCTCTGTCTCTCTCCCTCAGGGAGCTGAGGAGAGTAAGGTGGCGCCCCCTGCCCACCTCGCCTACCTCTCCATGGGCCCTTCTTTCTCTGGCCGCTCCGGGAGCCCTGCGGGCTTGGGTTCAAGCCCCCACACACCGCACAGGCCAAGGGCGCATGCGCGACCGCCGGGGCCTAGGGCTGGCCTCGGGGGGCGGGGGGGTCCTCAGTGAAGGCCCCGCCCTCCCTCCAGGCTCTGACCCAGCTGCAGCTCTTCCATCGCCGCCCTTCTGGCCGCCCTTCTGGACTCGGCTTCAGCTGTCTCCCTCCCCTCCCCCACTCCCACTCAGCTTGCAGGCCGCTTCCCTGCCTTGAAAGCATGGCTCTGGCCCTGAGGGCCACAGACCTACTGGGCTTCAAGCTCAAGGCTCTGCCTGGGCCTGCTGCTTCGGCCAGGGGCTCATTTTTTCCTGGAAAGACAAAGCCATGGCCTCACCCCACGCCTGCACTTTGCCACGGCAGGCAGCCCAGATGTAGGAAAGGCTCTGTGGAGTCAGAAGTGCCGAGACAGGCAGATGGCACCAGAGGGTTTGGGGGCCAGGGCGCAAGTGGGCTAGCCCCTCCTCCCGGGAGTCGGGGAGGCCCGGCCTTCCTAGTGCCCAGGCCACGGCTCCGGGGAGAAACCCGCCATGGAGGGCACGCGGGAGGCCCTCTGCCTGAGGTGGCAGGTGTCACGCCAGGGCCACTGCAAGCCTGGCTCGGCTTGCCTGCTTTCTCCAAAGGAGGCTGGCCGACCAGCCGAACCTGGCACCTGGGCCAGGCCCCTTCCAAGGGGACGAGTTGCAGAGGATAGAGCCCTGGGGGCGGCTGCCAAGTCTCCTGGGGCGTGTGCTGGGCCCCCGTCAGAGGAGGAAGCAGCCTGGTAAACGGTGTGCCAGGCCTGAGATCTGGAGGCCTCCCACACCCGGGTCCCTGTCCTGCCCAGGCCCCCCGAGGGAGGACGATGGTCGGGCAGTGGCGAGCGGGGTGGGGCTGGCGCCGAGCCTGCCCTTGGATGCCCCGGGGAAGGGCGCCGGGGGATGGGCTGCCCCTGGCCAGGTCTGAGGGACCGACCCAGCTCGGGGCTGTCGGGGGCAGAGAGAGAACCCCCCTCCGCCCTTTCCCTTCAGGGTCTTAGGGCTGGCCAAATCCTTCCCAAGACAGCTTGTCTGGAGAAAATCAGACCCAGCTGAAGAACATGTGTCCATGGGGGAAACCCGGGAAACTGAGTCTCCCCACACAATAGCAGAGATTCTCATCTTGCATCCTCTCCTGAGCTAATGACAAAGGTGGATGTCCCGGGTGGGTGGGCCTGTGGAATGGGAGAGGGGAGGAAGTCTATTGTCATGCAGAGGGACATGGAAAGACTTGTCTGAAGCTTATCCCCTGCACTGGGGTCAGGTCGGGAAGGGACGGCACAGAGGTGAGCAGGAACCAACCGGAATCTCTGTGGTGGGGCTGGCCCCGGGGCAGGCGTGGGGGTGATGGCTGGAAGTGGGATGGCGCGTGAGTTGGCACCAGCCAGCGGTGGAGGCAGAGACTCAGAGGTCAGGGATCTCTCTCTCTGTCTCTGTCTCTGTCTCTCTCCCTCAGGGAGCTGAGGAGAGTAAGGTGGCGCCCCCTGCCCACCTCGCCTACCTCTCCATGGGCCCTTCTTTCTCTGGCCGCTCCGGGAGCCCTGCGGGCTTGGGTTCAAGCCCCCACACACCGCACAGGCCAAGGGGGGGCCTAGGGCTGGCCTCGGGGGGCGGGGGGGTCCTCAGTGAAGGCCCCGCCCTCCCTCCAGGCTCTGACCCAGCTGCAGCTCTTCCATCGCCGCCCTTCTGGACTCGGCTTCAGCTGTCTCCCTCCCCTCCCCCACTCCCACTCAGCTTGCAGGCCGCTTCCCTGCCTTGAAAGCATTGCTCTGGCCCTGAGGGCCACAGACCTACTGGGCTTCAAGCTCAAGGCTCTGCCTGGGCCTGCTGCTTCGGCCAGGGGCTCATTTTTTCCTGGAAAGACAAAGCCATGGCCTCACCCCACGCCTGCACTTTGCCACGGCAGGCAGCCCAGATGTAGGAAAGGCTCTGTGGAGTCAGAAGTGCCGAGACAGGCAGATGGCACCAGAGGGTTTGGGGGCCAGGGCGCAAGTGGGCTAGCCCCTCCTCCCGGGAGTCGGGGAGGCCCGGCCTTCCTAGTGCCCAGGCCACGGCTCCGGGGAGAAACCCGCCATGGAGGGCACGCGGGAGGCCCTCTGCCTGAGGTGGCAGGTGTCACGCCAGGGCCACTGCAAGCCTGGCTCGGCTTGCCTGCTTTCTCCAAAGGAGGCTGGCCGACCAGCCGAACCTGGCACCTGGGCCAGGCCCCTTCCAAGGGGACGAGTTGCAGAGGATAGAGCCCTGGGGGCGGCTGCCAAGTCTCCTGGGGCGTGTGCTGGGCCCCCGTCAGAGGAGGAAGCAGCCTGGTAAACGGTGTGCCAGGCCTGAGATCTGGAGGCCTCCCACACCCGGGTCCCTGTCCTGCCCAGGCCCCCCGAGGGAGGACGATGGTCGGGCAGTGGCGAGCGGGGTGGGGCTGGCGCCGAGCCTGCCCTTGGATGCCCCGGGGAAGGGCGCCGGGGGATGGGCTGCCCCTGGCCAGGTCTGAGGGACCGACCCAGCTCGGGGCTGTCGGGGGCAGAGAGAGAACCCCCCTCCGCCCTTTCCCTTCAGGGTCTTAGGGCTGGCCAAATCCTTCCCAAGACAGCTTGTCTGGAGAAAATCAGACCCAGCTGAAGAACATGTGTCCATGGGGGAAACCCGGGAAACTGAGTCTCCCCACACAATAGCAGAGATTCTCATCTTGCATCCTCTCCTGAGCTAATGACAAAGGTGGATGTCCCGGGTGGGTGGGCCTGTGGAATGGGAGAGGGGAGGAAGTCTATTGTCATGCAGAGGGACATGGAAAGACTTGTCTGAAGCTTATCCCCTGCACTGGGGTCAGGTCGGGAAGGGACGGCACAGAGGTGAGCAGGAACCAACCGGAATCTCTGTGGTGGGGCTGGCCCCGGGGCAGGCGTGGGGGTGATGGCTGGAAGTGGGATGGCGCGTGAGTTGGCACCAGCCAGCGGTGGAGGCAGAGACTCAGAGGTCAGGGATCTCTCTCTCTGTCTCTGTCTCTGTCTCTCTCCCTCAGGGAGCTGAGGAGAGTAAGGTGGCGCCCCCTGCCCACCTCGCCTACCTCTCCATGGGCCCTTCTTTCTCTGGCCGCTCCGGGAGCCCTGCGGGCTTGGGTTCAAGCCCCCACACACCGCACAGGCCAAGGGGGGGCCTAGGGCTGGCCTCGGGGGGCGGGGGGGTCCTCAGTGAAGGCCCCGCCCTCCCTCCAGGCTCTGACCCAGCTGCAGCTCTTCCATCGCCGCCCTTCTGGACTCGGCTTCAGCTGTCTCCCTCCCCTCCCCCACTCCCACTCAGCTTGCAGGCCGCTTCCCTGCCTTGAAAGCATTGCTCTGGCCCTGAGGGCCACAGACCTACTGGGCTTCAAGCTCAAGGCTCTGCCTGGGCCTGCTGCTTCGGCCAGGGGCTCATTTTTTCCTGGAAAGACAAAGCCATGGCCTCACCCCACGCCTGCACTTTGCCACGGCAGGCAGCCCAGATGTAGGAAAGGCTCTGTGGAGTCAGAAGTGCCGAGACAGGCAGATGGCACCAGAGGGTTTGGGGGCCAGGGCGCAAGTGGGCTAGCCCCTCCTCCCGGGAGTCGGGGAGGCCCGGCCTTCCTAGTGCCCAGGCCACGGCTCCGGGGAGAAACCCGCCATGGAGGGCACGCGGGAGGCCCTCTGCCTGAGGTGGCAGGTGTCACGCCAGGGCCACTGCAAGCCTGGCTCGGCTTGCCTGCTTACTCCAAAGGAGGCTGGCCGACCAGCCGAACCTGGCACCTGGGCCAGGCCCCTTCCAAGGGGACGAGTTGCAGAGGATAGAGCCCTGGGGGCGGCTGCCAAGTCTCCTGGGGCGTGTGCTGGGCCCCCGTCAGAGGAGGAAGCAGCCTGGTAAACGGTGTGCCAGGCCTGAGATCTGGAGGCCTCCCACACCCGGGTCCCTGTCCTGCCCAGGCCCCCCGAGGGAGGACGATGGTCGGGCAGTGGCGAGCGGGGTGGGGCTGGCGCCGAGCCTGCCCTTGGATGCCCCGGGGAAGGGCGCCGGGGGATGGGCTGCCCCTGGCCAGGTCTGAGGGACCGACCCAGCTCGGGGCTGTCGGGGGCAGAGAGAGAACCCCCCTCCGCCCTTTCCCTTCAGGTTCTTAGGGCTGGCCAAATCCTTCCCAAGACAGCTTGTCTGGAGAAAATCAGACCCAGCTGAAGAACATGTGTCCATGGGGGAAACCCGGGAAACTGAGTCTCCCCACACAATAGCAGAGATTCTCATCTTGCATCCTCTCCTGAGCTAATGACAAAGGTGGATGTCCCGGGTGGGTGGGCCTGTGGAATGGGAGAGGGGAGGAAGTCTATTGTCATGCAGAGGGACATGGAAAGACTTGTCTGAAGCTTATCCCCTGCACTGGGGTCAGGTCGGGAAGGGACGGCACAGAGGTGAGCAGGAACCAACCGGCCTCTCTGTGGTGGGGCTGGCCCCGGGGCAGGCGTGGGGGTGATGGCTGGAAGTGGGATGGCGCGTGAGTTGGCACCAGCCAGCGGTGGAGGCAGAGACTCAGAGGTCAGGGATCTCTCTCTCTGTCTCTGTCTCTGTCTCTCTCCCTCAGGGAGCTGAGGAGAGTAAGGTGGCGCCCCCTGCCCACCTCGCCTACCTCTCCATGGGCCCTTCTTTCTCTGGCCGCTCCGGGAGCCCTGCGGGCTTGGGTTCAAGCCCCCACACACCGCACAGGCCAAGGGGGGGCCTAGGGCTGGCCTCGGGGGGCGGGGGGGTCCTCAGTGAAGGCCCCGCCCTCCCTCCAGGCTCTGACCCAGCTGCAGCTCTTCCATCGCCGCCCTTCTGGACTCGGCTTCAGCTGTCTCCCTCCCCTCCCCCACTCCCACTCAGCTTGCAGGCCGCTTCCCTGCCTTGAAAGCATGGCTCTGGCCCTGAGGGCCACAGACCTACTGGGCTTCAAGCTCAAGGCTCTGCCTGGGCCTGCTGCTTCGGCCAGGGGCTCATTTTTTCCTGGAAAGACAAAGCCATGGCCTCACCCCACGCCTGCACTTTGCCACGGCAGGCAGCCCAGATGTAGGAAAGGCTCTGTGGAGTCAGAAGTGCCGAGACAGGCAGATGGCACCAGAGGGTTTGGGGGCCAAGGCGCAAGTGGGCTAGCCCCTCCTCCCGGGAGTCGGGGAGGCCCGGCCTTCCTAGTGCCCAGGCCACGGCTCCGGGGAGAAAGCCGCCATGGAGGGCACGCGGGAGGCCCTCTGCCTGAGGTGGCAGGTGTCACGCCAGGGCCACTGCAAGCCTGGCTCTGCTTGCCTGCTTTCTCCAAAGGAGGCTGGCCGACCAGCCGAACCTGGCACCTGGGCCAGGCCCCTTCCAAGGGGACGAGTTGCAGAGGATAGAGCCCTGGGGGCGGCTGCCAAGTCTCCTGGGGCGTGTGCTGGGCCCCCGTCAGAGGAGGAAGCAGCCTGGTAAACGGTGTGCCAGGCCTGAGATCTGGAGGCCTCCCACACCCGGGTCCCTGTCCTGCCCAGGCCCCCCGAGGGAGGACGATGGTCGGGCAGTGGCGAGCGGGGTGGGGCTGGCGCCGAGCCTGCCCTTGGATGCCCCGGGGAAGGGCGCCGGGGGATGGGCTGCCCCTGGCCAGGTCTGAGGGACCGACCCAGCTCGGGGCTGTCGGGGGCAGAGAGAGAACCCCCCTCCGCCCTTTCCCTTCAGGTTCTTAGGGCTGGCCAAATCCTTCCCAAGACAGCTTGTCTGGAGAAAATCAGACCCAGCTGAAGAACATGTGTCCATGGGGGAAACCCGGGAAACTGAGTCTCCCCACACAATAGCAGAGATTCTCATCTTGCATCCTCTCCTGAGCTAATGACAAAGGTGGATGTCCCGGGTGGGTGGGCCTGTGGAATGGGAGAGGGGAGGAAGTCTATTGTCATGCAGAGGGACATGGAAAGACTTGTCTGAAGCTTATCCCCTGCACTGGGGTCAGGTCGGGAAGGGACGGCACAGAGGTGAGCAGGAACCAACCGGCCTCTCTGTGGTGGGGCTGGCCCCGGGGCAGGCGTGGGGGTGATGGCTGGAAGTGGGATGGCGCGTGAGTTGGCACCAGCCAGCGGTGGAGGCAGAGACTCAGAGGTCAGGGATCTCTCTCTCTGTCTCTGTCTCTCTCTCTCTCCCTCAGGGAGCTGAGGAGAGTAAGGTGGCGCCCCCTGCCCACCTCGCCTACCTCTCCATGGGCCCTTCTTTCTCTGGCCGCTCCGGGAGCCCTGCGGGCTTGGGTTCAAGCCCCCACACACCGCACAGGCCAAGGGGGGGCCTAGGGCTGGCCTCGGGGGGCGGGGGGGTCCTCAGTGAAGGCCCCGCCCTCCCTCCAGGCTCTGACCCAACTGCAGCTCTTCCATCGCCGCCCTTCTGGACTCGGCTTCAGCTGTCTCCCTCCCCTCCCCCACTCCCACTCAGCTTGCAGGCCGCTTCCCTGCCTTGAAAGCATTGCTCTGGCCCTGAGGGCCACAGACCTACTGGGCTTCAAGCTCAAGGCTCTGCCTGGGCCTGCTGCTTCGGCCAGGGGCTCATTTTTTCCTGGAAAGACAAAGCCATGGCCTCACCCCACGCCTGCACTTTGCCACGGCAGGCAGCCCAGATGTAGGAAAGGCTCTGTGGAGTCAGAAGTGCCGAGACAGGCAGATGGCACCAGAGGGTTTGGGGGCCAGGGCGCAAGTGGGCTAGCCCCTCCTCCCGGGAGTCGGGGAGGCCCGGCCTTCCTAGTGCCCAGGCCACGGCTCCGGGGAGAAACCCGCCATGGAGGGCACGCGGGAGGCCCTCTGCCTGAGGTGGCAGGTGTCACGCCAGGGCCACTGCAAGCCTGGCTCGGCTTGCCTGCTTTCTCCAAAGGAGGCTGGCCGACCAGCCGAACCTGGCACCTGGGCCAGGCCCCTTCCAAGGGGACGAGTTGCAGAGGATAGAGCCCTGGGGGCGGCTGCCAAGTCTCCTGGGGCGTGTGCTGGGCCCCCGTCAGAGGAGGAAGCAGCCTGGTAAACGGTGTGCCAGGCCTGAGATCTGGAGGCCTCCCACACCCGGGTCCCTGTCCTGCCCAGGCCCCCCGAGGGAGGACGATGGTCGGGCAGTGGCGAGCGGGGTGGGGCTGGCGCCGAGCCTGCCCTTGGATGCCCCGGGGAAGGGCGCCGGGGGATGGGCTGCCCCTGGCCAGGTCTGAGGGACCGACCCAGCTCGGGGCTGTCGGGGGCAGAGAGAGAACCCCCCTCCGCCCTTTCCCTTCAGGTTCTTAGGGCTGGCCAAATCCTTCCCAAGACAGCTTGTCTGGAGAAAATCAGACCCAGCTGAAGAACATGTGTCCATGGGGGAAACCCGGGAAACTGAGTCTCCCCACACAATAGCAGAGATTCTCATCTTGCATCCTCTCCTGAGCTAATGACAAAGGTGGATGTCCCGGGTGGGTGGGCCTGTGGAATGGGAGAGGGGAGGAAGTCTATTGTCATGCAGAGGGACATGGAAAGACTTGTCTGAAGCTTATCCCCTGCACTGGGGTCAGGTCGGGAAGGGACGGCACAGAGGTGAGCAGGAACCAACCGGCCTCTCTGTGGTGGGGCTGGCCCCGGGGCAGGCGTGGGGGTGATGGCTGGAAGTGGGATGGCGCGTGAGTTGGCACCAGCCAGCGGTGGAGGCAGAGACTCAGAGGTCAGGGATCTCTCTCTCTGTCTCTGTCTCTGTCTCTCTCCCTCAGGGAGCTGAGGAGAGTAAGGTGGCGCCCCCTGCCCACCTCGCCTACCTCTCCATGGGCCCTTCTTTCTCTGGCCGCTCCGGGAGCCCTGCGGGCTTGGGTTCAAGCCCCCACACACCGCACAGGCCAAGGGGGGGCCTAGGGCTGGCCTCGGGGGGCGGGGGGGTCCTCAGTGAAGGCCCCGCCCTCCCTCCAGGCTCTGACCCAGCTGCAGCTCTTCCATCGCCGCCCTTCTGGACTCGGCTTCAGCTGTCTCCCTCCCCTCCCCCACTCCCACTCAGCTTGCAGGCCGCTTCCCTGCCTTGAAAGCATGGCTCTGGCCCTGAGGGCCACAGACCTACTGGGCTTCAAGCTCAAGGCTCTGCCTGGGCCTGCTGCTTCGGCCAGGGGCTCATTTTTTCCTGGAAAGACAAAGCCATGGCCTCACCCCACGCCTGCACTTTGCCACGGCAGGCAGCCCAGATGTAGGAAAGGCTCTGTGGAGTCAGAAGTGCCGAGACAGGCAGATGGCACCAGAGGGTTTGGGGGCCAGGGCGCAAGTGGGCTAGCCCCTCCTCCCGGGAGTCGGGGAGGCCCGGCCTTCCTAGTGCCCAGGCCACGGCTCCGGGGAGAAAGCCGCCATGGAGGGCACGCGGGAGGCCCTCTGCCTGAGGTGGCAGGTGTCACGCCAGGGCCACTGCAAGCCTGGCTCTGCTTGCCTGCTTTCTCCAAAGGAGGCTGGCCGACCAGCCGAACCTGGCACCTGGGCCAGGCCCCTTCCAAGGGGACGAGTTGCAGAGGATAGAGCCCTGGGGGCGGCTGCCAAGTCTCCTGGGGCGTGTGCTGGGCCCCCGTCAGAGGAGGAAGCAGCCTGGTAAACGGTGTGCCAGGCCTGAGATCTGGAGGCCTCCCACACCCGGGTCCCTGTCCTGCCCAGGCCCCCCGAGGGAGGACGATGGTCGGGCAGTGGCGAGCGGGGTGGGGCTGGCGCCGAGCCTGCCCTTGGATGCCCCGGGGAAGGGCGCCGGGGGATGGGCTGCCCCTGGCCAGGTCTGAGGGACCGACCCAGCTCGGGGCTGTCGGGGGCAGAGAGAGAACCCCCCTCCGCCCTTTCCCTTCAGGTTCTTAGGGCTGGCCAAATCCTTCCCAAGACAGCTTGTCTGGAGAAAATCAGACCCAGCTGAAGAACATGTGTCCATGGGGGAAACCCGGGAAACTGAGTCTCCCCACACAATAGCAGAGATTCTCATCTTGCATCCTCTCCTGAGCTAATGACAAAGGTGGATGTCCCGGGTGGGTGGGCCTGTGGAATGGGAGAGGGGAGGAAGTCTATTGTCATGCAGAGGGACATGGAAAGACTTGTCTGAAGCTTATCCCCTGCACTGGGGTCAGGTCGGGAAGGGACGGCACAGAGGTGAGCAGGAACCAACCGGCCTCTCTGTGGTGGGGCTGGCCCCGGGGCAGGCGTGGGGGTGATGGCTGGAAGTGGGATGGCGCGTGAGTTGGCACCAGCCAGCGGTGGAGGCAGAGACTCAGAGGTCAGGGATCTCTCTCTCTGTCTCTGTCTCTGTCTCTCTCCCTCAGGGAGCTGAGGAGAGTAAGGTGGCGCCCCCTGCCCACCTCGCCTACCTCTCCATGGGCCCTTCTTTCTCTGGCCGCTCCGGGAGCCCTGCGGGCTTGGGTTCAAGCCCCCACACACCGCACAGGCCAAGGGGGGGCCTAGGGCTGGCCTCGGGGGGCGGGGGGGTCCTCAGTGAAGGCCCCGCCCTCCCTCCAGGCTCTGACCCAGCTGCAGCTCTTCCATCGCCGCCCTTCTGGACTCGGCTTCAGCTGTCTCCCTCCCCTCCCCCACTCCCACTCAGCTTGCAGGCCGCTTCCCTGCCTTGAAAGCATGGCTCTGGCCCTGAGGGCCACAGACCTACTGGGTTTCAAGCTCAAGGCTCTGCCTGGGCCTGCTGCTTCGGCCAGGGGCTCATTTTTTCCTGGAAAGACAAAGCCATGGCCTCACCCCACGCCTGCACTTTGCCACGGCAGGCAGCCCAGATGTAGGAAAGGCTCTGTGGAGTCAGAAGTGCCGAGACAGGCAGATGGCACCAGAGGGTTTGGGGGCCAGGGCGCAAGTGGGCTAGCCCCTCCTCCCGGGAGTCGGGGAGGCCCGGCCTTCCTAGTGCCCAGGCCACGGCTCCGGGGAGAAACCCGCCATGGAGGGCACGCGGGAGGCCCTCTGCCTGAGGTGGCAGGTGTCACGCCAGGGCCACTGCAAGCCTGGCTCGGCTTGCCTGCTTTCTCCAAAGGAGGCTGGCCGACCAGCCGAACCTGGCACCTGGGCCAGGCCCCTTCCAAGGGGACGAGTTGCAGAGGATAGAGCCCTGGGGGCGGCTGCCAAGTCTCCTGGGGCGTGTGCTGGGCCCCCGTCAGAGGAGGAAGCAGCCTGGTAAACGGTGTGCCAGGCCTGAGATCTGGAGGCCTCCCACACCCGGGTCCCTGTCCTGCCCAGGCCCCCCGAGGGAGGACGATGGTCGGGCAGTGGCGAGCGGGGTGGGGCTGGCGCCGAGCCTGCCCTTGGATGCCCCGGGGAAGGGCGCCGGGGGATGGGCTGCCCCTGGCCAGGTCTGAGGGAGCGACCCAGCTCGGGGCTGTCGGGGGCAGAGAGAGAACCCCCCTCCGCCCTTTCCCTTCAGGTTCTTAGGGCTGGCCAAATCCTTCCCAAGACAGCTTGTCTGGAGAAAATCAGACCCAGCTGAAGAACATGTGTCCATGGGGGAAACCCGGGAAACTGAGTCTCCCCACACAATAGCAGAGATTCTCATCTTGCATCCTCTCCTGAGCTAATGACAAAGGTGGATGTCCCGGGTGGGTGGGCCTGTGGAATGGGAGAGGGGAGGAAGTCTATTGTCATGCAGAGGGACATGGAAAGACTTGTCTGAAGCTTATCCCCTGCACTGGGGTCAGGTCGGGAAGGGACGGCACAGAGGTGAGCAGGAACCAACCGGCCTCTCTGTGGTGGGGCTGGCCCCGGGGCAGGCGTGGGGGTGATGGCTGGAAGTGGGATGGCGCGTGAGTTGGCACCAGCCAGCGGTGGAGGCAGAGACTCAGAGGTCAGGGATCTCTCTCTCTGTCTCTGTCTCTGTCTCTCTCCCTCAGGGAGCTGAGGAGAGTAAGGTGGCGCCCCCTGCCCACCTCGCCTACCTCTCCATGGGCCCTTCTTTCTCTGGCCGCTCCGGGAGCCCTGCGGGCTTGGGTTCAAGCCCCCACACACCGCACAGGATAAGAGGGGGCCTAGGGCTGGCCTCGGGGGGCGGGGGGGTCCTCAGTGAAGGCCCCGCCCTCCCTCCAGGCTCTGACCCAGCTGCAGCTCTTCCATCGCCGCCCTTCTGGACTCAGCTTCAGCTGTCTCCCTCCCCTCCCCCACTCCCACTCAGCTTGCAGGCCGCTTCCCTGCCTTGAAAGCATTGCTCTGGCCCTGAGGGCCACAGACCTACTGGGCTTCAAGCTCAAGGCTCTGCCTGGGCCTGCTGCTTCGGCCAGGGGCTCATTTTTTCCTGGAAAGACAAAGCCATGGCCTCACCCCACGCCTGCACTTTGCCACGGCAGGCAGCCCAGATGTAGGAAAGGCTCTGTGGAGTCAGAAGTGCCGAGACAGGCAGATGGCACCAGAGGGTTTGGGGGCCAGGGCGCAAGTGGGCTAGCCCCTCCTCCCGGGAGTCGGGGAGGCCCGGCCTTCCTAGTGCCCAGGCCACGGCTCCGGGGAGAAACCCGCCATGGAGGGCACGCGGGAGGCCCTCTGCCTGAGGTGGCAGGTGTCACGCCAGGGCCACTGCAAGCCTGGCTCGGCTTGCCTGCTTTCTCCAAAGGAGGCTGGCCGACCAGCCGAACCTGGCACCTGGGCCAGGCCCCTTCCAAGGGGACGAGTTGCAGAGGATAGAGCCCTGGGGGCGGCTGCCAAGTCTCCTGGGGCGTGTGCTGGGCCCCCGTCAGAGGAGGAAGCAGCCTGGTAAACGGTGTGCCAGGCCTGAGATCTGGAGGCCTCCCACACCCGGGTCCCTGTCCTGCCCAGGCCCCCCGAGGGAGGACGATGGTCGGGCAGTGGCGAGCGGGGTGGGGCTGGCGCCGAGCCTGCCCTTGGATGCCCCGGGGAAGGGCGCCGGGGGATGGGCTGCCCCTGGCCAGGTCTGAGGGACCGACCCAGCTCGGGGCTGTCGGGGGCAGAGAGAGAACCCCCCTCCGCCCTTTCCCTTCAGGTTCTTAGGGCTGGCCAAATCCTTCCCAAGACAGCTTGTCTGGAGAAAATCAGACCCAGCTGAAGAACATGTGTCCATGGGGGAAACCCGGGAAACTGAGTCTCCCCACACAATAGCAGAGATTCTCATCTTGCATCCTCTCCTGAGCTAATGACAAAGGTGGATGTCCCGGGTGGGTGGGCCTGTGGAATGGGAGAGGGGAGGAAGTCTATTGTCATGCAGAGGGACATGGAAAGACTTGTCTGAAGCTTATCCCCTGCACTGCGGTCAGGTCGGGAAGGGACGGCACAGAGGTGAGCAGGAACCAACCGGCCTCTCTGTGGTGGGGCTGGCCCCGGGGCAGGCGTGGGGGTGATGGCTGGAAGTGGGATGGCGCGTGAGTTGGCACCAGCCAGCGGTGGAGGCAGAGACTCAGAGGTCAGGGATCTCTCTCTCTGTCTCTGTCTCTGTCTCTCTCCCTCAGGGAGCTGAGGAGAGTAAGGTGGCGCCCCCTGCCCACCTCGCCTACCTCTCCATGGGCCCTTCTTTCTCTGGCCGCTCCGGGAGCCCTGCGGGCTTGGGTTCAAGCCCCCACACACCGCACAGGCCAAGGGGGGGCCTAGGGCTGGCCTCGGGGGGCGGGGGGGTCCTCAGTGAAGGCCCCGCCCTCCCTCCAGGCTCTGACCCAGCTGCAGCTCTTCCATCGCCGCCCTTCTGGACTCGGCTTCAGCTGTCTCCCTCCCCTCCCCCACTCCCACTCAGCTTGCAGGCCGCTTCCCTGCCTTGAAAGCATGGCTCTGGCCCTGAGGGCCACAGACCTACTGGGCTTCAAGCTCAAGGCTCTGCCTGGGCCTGCTGCTTCGGCCAGGGGCTCATTTTTTCCTGGAAAGACAAAGCCATGGCCTCACCCCACGCCTGCACTTTGCCACGGCAGGCAGCCCAGATGTAGGAAAGGCTCTGTGGAGTCAGAAGTGCCGAGACAGGCAGATGGCACCAGAGGGTTTGGGGGCCAGGGCGCAAGTGGGCTAGCCCCTCCTCCCGGGAGTCGGGGAGGCCCGGCCTTCCTAGTGCCCAGGCCACGGCTCCGGGGAGAAACCCGCCATGGAGGGCACGCGGGAGGCCCTCTGCCTGAGGTGGCAGGTGTCACGCCAGGGCCACTGCAAGCCTGGCTCGGCTTGCCTGCTTTCTCCAAAGGAGGCTGGCCGACCAGCCGAACCTGGCACCTGGGCCAGGCCCCTTCCAAGGGGACGAGTTGCAGAGGATAGAGCCCTGGGGGCGGCTGCCAAGTCTCCTGGGGCGTGTGCTGGGCCCCCGTCAGAGGAGGAAGCAGCCTGGTAAACGGTGTGCCAGGCCTGAGATCTGGAGGCCTCCCACACCCGGGTCCCTGTCCTGCCCAGGCCCCCCGAGGGAGGACGATGGTCGGGCAGTGGCGAGCGGGGTGGGGCTGGCGCCGAGCCTGCCCTTGGATGCCCCGGGGAAGGGCGCCGGGGGATGGGCTGCCCCTGGCCAGGTCTGAGGGACCGACCCAGCTCGGGGCTGTCGGGGGCAGAGAGAGAACCCCCCTCCGCCCTTTCCCTTCAGGTTCTTAGGGCTGGCCAAATCCTTCCCAAGACAGCTTGTCTGGAGAAAATCAGACCCAGCTGAAGAACATGTGTCCATGGGGAAACCCGGGAAACTGAGTCTCCCCACACAATAGCAGAGATTCTCATCTTGCATCCTCTCCTGAGCTAATGACAAAGGTGGATGTCCCGGGTGGGTGGGCCTGTGGAATGGGAGAGGGGAGGAAGTCTATTGTCATGCAGAGGGACATGGAAAGACTTGTCTGAAGCTTATCCCCTGCACTGGGGTCAGGTCGGGAAGGGACGGCACAGAGGTGAGCAGGAACCAACCGGCCTCTCTGTGGTGGGGCTGGCCCCGGGGCAGGCGTGGGGGTGATGGCTGGAAGTGGGATGGCGCGTGAGTTGGCACCAGCCAGCGGTGGAGGCAGAGACTCAGAGGTCAGGGATCTCTCTCTCTGTCTCTGTCTCTGTCTCCTCTCCCTCAGGGAGCTGAGGAGAGTAAGGTGGCGCCCCCTGCCCACCTCGCCTACCTCTCCATGGGCCCTTCTTTCTCTGGCCGCTCCGGGAGCCCTGCGGGCTTGGGTTCAAGCCCCCACACACCGCACAGGCCAAGGGGGGGCCTAGGGCTGGCCTCGGGGGGCGGGGGGGGTCCTCAGTGAAGGCCCCGCCCTCCTCCAGGCTCTGACCCAGCTGCAGCTCTTCCATCGCCGCCCTTCTGGACTCGGCTTCAGCTGTCTCCCTCCCCTCCCCCACTCCCACTCAGCTTGCAGGCCGCTTCCCTGCCTTGAAAGCATTGCTCTGGCCCTGAGGGCCACAGACCTACTGGGCTTCAAGCTCAAGGCTCTGCCTGGGCCTGCTGCTTCGGCCAGGGGCTCATTTTTTCCTGGAAAGACAAAGCCATGGCCTCACCCCACGCCTGCACTTTGCCACGGCAGGCAGCCCAGATGTAGGAAAGGCTCTGTGGAGTCAGAAGTGCCGAGACAGGCAGATGGCACCAGAGGGTTTGGGGGCCAGGGCGCAAGTGGGCTAGCCCCTCCTCCCGGGAGTCGGGGAGGCCCGGCCTTCCTAGTGCCCAGGCCACGGCTCCGGGGAGAAACCCGCCATGGAGGGCACGCGGGAGGCCCTCTGCCTGAGGTGGCAGGTGTCACGCCAGGGCCACTGCAAGCCTGGCTCGGCTTGCCTGCTTTCTCCAAAGGAGGCTGGCCGACCAGCCGAACCTGGCACCTGGGCCAGGCCCCTTCCAAGGGGACGAGTTGCAGAGGATAGAGCCCTGGGGGCGGCTGCCAAGTCTCCTGGGGCGTGTGCTGGGCCCCCGTCAGAGGAGGAAGCAGCCTGGTAAACGGTGTGCCAGGCCTGAGATCTGGAGGCCTCCCACACCCGGGTCCCTGTCCTGCCCAGGCCCCCCGAGGGAGGACGATGGTCGGGCAGTGGCGAGCGGGGTGGGGCTGGCGCCGAGCCTGCCCTTGGATGCCCCGGGGAAGGGCGCCGGGGGATGGGCTGCCCCTGGCCAGGTCTGAGGGAGCGACCCAGCTCGGGGCTGTCGGGGGCAGAGAGAGAACCCCCCTCCGCCCTTTCCCTTCAGGTTCTTAGGGCTGGCCAAATCCTTCCCAAGACAGCTTGTCTGGAGAAAATCAGACCCAGCTGAAGAACATGTGTCCATGGGGGAAACCCGGGAAACTGAGTCTCCCCACACAATAGCAGAGATTCTCATCTTGCATCCTCTCCTGAGCTAATGACAAAGGTGGATGTCCCGGGTGGGTGGGCCTGTGGAATGGGAGAGGGGAGGAAGTCTATTGTCATGCAGAGGGACATGGAAAGACTTGTCTGAAGCTTATCCCCTGCACTGGGGTCAGGTCGGGAAGGGACGGCACAGAGGTGAGCAGGAACCAACCGGCCTCTCTGTGGTGGGGCTGGCCCCGGGGCAGGCGTGGGGGTGATGGCTGGAAGTGGGATGGCGCGTGAGTTGGCACCAGCCAGCGGTGGAGGCAGAGACTCAGAGGTCAGGGATCTCTCTCTCTGTCTCTGTCTCTGTCTCTCTCCCTCAGGGAGCTGAGGAGAGTAAGGTGGCGCCCCCTGCCCACCTCGCCTACCTCTCCATGGGCCCTTCTTTCTCTGGCCGCTCCGGGAGCCCTGCGGGCTTGGGTTCAAGCCCCCACACACCGCACAGGCCAAGGGCGCATGCGCGGACCGCCGGGGCCTAGGGCTGGCCTCGGGGGGCGGGGGGGTCCTCAGTGAAGGCCCCGCCCTCCCTCCAGGCTCTGACCCAGCTGCAGCTCTTCCATCGCCGCCCTTCTGGACTCGGCTTCAGCTGTCTCCCTCCCCTCCCCCACTCCCACTCAGCTTGCAGGCCGCTTCCCTGCCTTGAAAGCATGGCTCTGGCCCTGAGGGCCACAGACCTACTGGGCTTCAAGCTCAAGGCTCTGCCTGGGCCTGCTGCTTCGGCCAGGGGCTCATTTTTTCCTGGAAAGACAAAGCCATGGCCTCACCCCACGCCTGCACTTTGCCACGGCAGGCAGCCCAGATGTAGGAAAGGCTCTGTGGAGTCAGAAGTGCCGAGACAGGCAGATGGCACCAGAGGGTTTGGGGGCCAGGGCGCAAGTGGGCTAGCCCCTCCTCCCGGGAGTCGGGGAGGCCCGGCCTTCCTAGTGCCCAGGCCACGGCTCCGGGGAGAAACCCGCCATGGAGGGCACGCGGGAGGCCCTCTGCCTGAGGTGGCAGGTGTCACGCCAGGGCCACTGCAAGCCTGGCTCGGCTTGCCTGCTTTCTCCAAAGGAGGCTGGCCGACCAGCCGAACCTGGCACCTGGGCCAGGCCCCTTCCAAGGGGACGAGTTGCAGAGGATAGAGCCCTGGGGGCGGCTGCCAAGTCTCCTGGGGCGTGTGCTGGGCCCCCGTCAGAGGAGGAAGCAGCCTGGTAAACGGTGTGCCAGGCCTGAGATCTGGAGGCCTCCCACACCCGGGTCCCTGTCCTGCCCAGGCCCCCCGAGGGAGGACGATGGTCGGGCAGTGGCGAGCGGGGTGGGGCTGGCGCCGAGCCTGCCCTTGGATGCCCCGGGGAAGGGCGCCGGGGGATGGGCTGCCCCTGGCCAGGTCTGAGGGACCGACCCAGCTCGGGGCTGTCGGGGGCAGAGAGAGAACCCCCCTCCGCCCTTTCCCTTCAGGTTCTTAGGGCTGGCCAAATCCTTCCCAAGACAGCTTGTCTGGAGAAAATCAGACCCAGCTGAAGAACATGTGTCCATGGGGGAAACCCGGGAAACTGAGTCTCCCCACACAATAGCAGAGATTCTCATCTTGCATCCTCTCCTGAGCTAATGACAAAGGTGGATGTCCCGGGTGGGTGGGCCTGTGGAATGGGAGAGGGGAGGAAGTCTATTGTCATGCAGAGGGACATGGAAAGACTTGTCTGAAGCTTATCCCCTGCACTGGGGTCAGGTCGGGAAGGGACGGCACAGAGGTGAGCAGGAACCAACCGGCCTCTCTGTGGTGGGGCTGGCCCCGGGGCAGGCGTGGGGGTGATGGCTGGAAGTGGGATGGCGCGTGAGTTGGCACCAGCCAGCGGTGGAGGCAGAGACTCAGAGGTCAGGGATCTCTCTCTCTGTCTCTGTCTCTGTCTCTCTCCCTCAGGGAGCTGAGGAGAGTAAGGTGGCGCCCCCTGCCCACCTCGCCTACCTCTCCATGGGCCCTTCTTTCTCTGGCCGCTCCGGGAGCCCTGCGGGCTTGGGTTCAAGCCCCCACACACCGCACAGGCCAAGGGGGGGCCTAGGGCTGGCCTCGGGGGGCGGGGGGGTCCTCAGTGAAGGCCCCGCCCTCCCTCCAGGCTCTGACCCAGCTGCAGCTCTTCCATCGCCGCCCTTCTGGACTCGGCTTCAGCTGTCTCCCTCCCCTCCCCCACTCCCACTCAGCTTGCAGGCCGCTTCCCTGCCTTGAAAGCATGGCTCTGGCCCTGAGGGCCACAGACCTACTGGGCTTCAAGCTCAAGGCTCTGCCTGGGCCTGCTGCTTCGGCCAGGGGCTCATTTTTTCCTGGAAAGACAAAGCCATGGCCTCACCCCACGCCTGCACTTTGCCACGGCAGGCAGCCCAGATGTAGGAAAGGCTCTGTGGAGTCAGAAGTGCCGAGACAGGCAGATGGCACCAGAGGGTTTGGGGGCCAGGGCGCAAGTGGGCTAGCCCCTCCTCCCGGGAGTCGGGGAGGCCCGGCCTTCCTAGTGCCCAGGCCACGGCTCCGGGGAGAAAGCCGCCATGGAGGGCACGCGGGAGGCCCTCTGCCTGAGGTGGCAGGTGTCACGCCAGGGCCACTGCAAGCCTGGCTCGGCTTGCCTGCTTTCTCCAAAGGAGGCTGGCCGACCAGCCGAACCTGGCACCTGGGCCAGGCCCCTTCCAAGGGGACGAGTTGCAGAGGATAGAGCCCTGGGGGCGGCTGCCAAGTCTCCTGGGGCGTGTGCTGGGCCCCCGTCAGAGGAGGAAGCAGCCTGGTAAACGGTGTGCCAGGCCTGAGATCTGGAGGCCTCCCACACCCGGGTCCCTGTCCTGCCCAGGCCCCCCGAGGGAGGACGATGGTCGGGCAGTGGCGAGCGGGGTGGGGCTGGCGCCGAGCCTGCCCTTGGATGCCCCGGGGAAGGGCGCCGGGGGATGGGCTGCCCCTGGCCAGGTCTGAGGGACCGACCCAGCTCGGGGCTGTCGGGGGCAGAGAGAGAACCCCCCTCCGCCCTTTCCCTTCAGGTTCTTAGGGCTGGCCAAATCCTTCCCAAGACAGCTTGTCTGGAGAAAATCAGACCCAGCTGAAGAACATGTGTCCATGGGGGAAACCCGGGAAACTGAGTCTCCCCACACAATAGCAGAGATTCTCATCTTGCATCCTCTCCTGAGCTAATGACAAAGGTGGATGTCCCGGGTGGGTGGGCCTGTGGAATGGGAGAGGGGAGGAAGTCTATTGTCATGCAGAGGGACATGGAAAGACTTGTCTGAAGCTTATCCCCTGCACTGGGGTCAGGTCGGGAAGGGACGGCACAGAGGTGAGCAGGAACCAACCGGCCTCTCTGTGGTGGGGCTGGCCCCGGGGCAGGCGTGGGGGTGATGGCTGGAAGTGGGATGGCGCGTGAGTTGGCACCAGCCAGCGGTGGAGGCAGAGACTCAGAGGTCAGGGATCTCTCTCTCTGTCTCTGTCTCTGTCTCTCTCCCTCAGGGAGCTGAGGAGAGTAAGGTGGCGCCCCCTGCCCACCTCGCCTACCTCTCCATGGGCCCTTCTTTCTCTGGCCGCTCCGGGAGCCCTGCGGGCTTGGGTTCAAGCCCCCACACACCGCACAGGCCAAGGGGGGGCCTAGGGCTGGCCTCGGGGGGCGGGGGGGTCCTCAGTGAAGGCCCCGCCCTCCCTCCAGGCTCTGAGCCAGCTGCAGCTCTTCCATCGCCGCCCTTCTGGACTCGGCTTCAGCTGTCTCCCTCCCCTCCCCCACTCCCACTCAGCTTGCAGGCCGCTTCCCTGCCTTGAAAGCATGGCTCTGGCCCTGAGGGCCACAGACCTACTGGGCTTCAAGCTCAAGGCTCTGCCTGGGCCTGCTGCTTCGGCCAGGGGCTCATTTTTTCCTGGAAAGACAAAGCCATGGCCTCACCCCACGCCTGCACTTTGCCACGGCAGGCAGCCCAGATGTAGGAAAGGCTCTGTGGAGTCAGAAGTGCCGAGACAGGCAGATGGCACCAGAGGGTTTGGGGGCCAGGGCGCAAGTGGGCTAGCCCCTCCTCCCGGGAGTCGGGGAGGCCCGGCCTTCCTAGTGCCCAGGCCACGGCTCCGGGGAGAAACCCGCCATGGAGGGCACGCGGGAGGCCCTCTGCCTGAGGTGGCAGGTGTCACGCCAGGGCCACTGCAAGCCTGGCTCGGCTTGCCTGCTTTCTCCAAAGGAGGCTGGCCGAGCAGCCGAACCTGGCACCTGGGCCAGGCCCCTTCCAAGGGGACGAGTTGCAGAGGATAGAGCCCTGGGGGCGGCTGCCAAGTCTCCTGGGGCGTGTGCTGGGCCCCCGTCAGAGGAGGAAGCAGCCTGGTAAACGGTGTGCCAGGCCTGAGATCTGGAGGCCTCCCACACCCGGGTCCCTGTCCTGCCCAGGCCCCCCGAGGGAGGACGATGGTCGGGCAGTGGCGAGCGGGGTGGGGCTGGCGCCGAGCCTGCCCTTGGATGCCCCGGGGAAGGGCGCCGGGGGATGGGCTGCCCCTGGCCAGGTCTGAGGGACCGACCCAGCTCGGGGCTGTCGGGGGCAGAGAGAGAACCCCCCTCCGCCCTTTCCCTTCAGGTTCTTAGGGCTGGCCAAATCCTTCCCAAGACAGCTTGTCTGGAGAAAATCAGACCCAGCTGAAGAACATGTGTCCATGGGGGAAACCCGGGAAACTGAGTCTCCCCACACAATAGCAGAGATTCTCATCTTGCATCCTCTCCTGAGCTAATGACAAAGGTGGATGTCCCGGGTGGGTGGGCCTGTGGAATGGGAGAGGGGAGGAAGTCTATTGTCATGCAGAGGGACATGGAAAGACTTGTCTGAAGCTTATCCCCTGCACTGGGGTCAGGTCGGGAAGGGACGGCACAGAGGTGAGCAGGAACCAACCGGCCTCTCTGTGGTGGGGCTGGCCCCGGGGCAGGCGTGGGGGTGATGGCTGGAAGTGGGATGGCGCGTGAGTTGGCACCAGCCAGCGGTGGAGGCAGAGACTCAGAGGTCAGGGATCTCTCTCTCTGTCTCTGTCTCTGTCTCTCTCCCTCAGGGAGCTGAGGAGAGTAAGGTGGCGCCCCCTGCCCACCTCGCCTACCTCTCCATGGGCCCTTCTTTCTCTGGCCGCTCCGGGAGCCCTGCGGGCTTGGGTTCAAGCCCACACACACCGCACAGGCCAAGGGGGGGCCTAGGGCTGGCCTCGGGGGGCGGGGGGGTCCTCAGTGAAGGCCCCGCCCTCCCTCCAGGCTCTGACCCAGCTGCAGCTCTTCCATCGCCGCCCTTCTGGACTCGGCTTCAGCTGTCTCCCTCCCCTCCCCCACTCCCACTCAGCTTGCAGGCCGCTTCCCTGCCTTGAAAGCATGGCTCTGGCCCTGAGGGCCACAGACCTACTGGGCTTCAAGCTCAAGGCTCTGCCTGGGCCTGCTGCTTCGGCCAGGGGCTCATTTTTTCCTGGAAAGACAAAGCCATGGCCTCACCCCACGCCTGCACTTTGCCACGGCAGGCAGCCCAGATGTAGGAAAGGCTCTGTGGAGTCAGAAGTGCCGAGACAGGCAGATGGCACCAGAGGGTTTGGGGGCCAGGGCGCAAGTGGGCTAGCCCCTCCTCCCGGGAGTCGGGGAGGCCCGGCCTTCCTAGTGCCCAGGCCACGGCTCCGGGGAGAAACCCGCCATGGAGGGCACGCGGGAGGCCCTCTGCCTGAGGTGGCAGGTGTCACGCCAGGGCCACTGCAAGCCTGGCTCGGCTTGCCTGCTTTCTCCAAAGGAGGCTGGCCGACCAGCCGAACCTGGCACCTGGGCCAGGCCCCTTCCAAGGGGACGAGTTCCAGAGGATAGAGCCCTGGGGGCGGCTGCCAAGTCTCCTGGGGCGTGTGCTGGGCCCCCGTCAGAGGAGGAAGCAGCCTGGTAAACGGTGTGCCAGGCCTGAGATCTGGAGGCCTCCCACACCCGGGTCCCTGTCCTGCCCAGGCCCCCCGAGGGAGGACGATGGTCGGGCAGTGGCGAGCGGGGTGGGGCTGGCGCCGAGCCTGCCCTTGGATGCCCCGGGGAAGGGCGCCGGGGGATGGGCTGCCCCTGGCCAGGTCTGAGGGACCGACCCAGCTCGGGGCTGTCGGGGGCAGAGAGAGAACCCCCCTCCGCCCTTTCCCTTCAGGTTCTTAGGGCTGGCCAAATCCTTCCCAAGACAGCTTGTCTGGAGAAAATCAGACCCAGCTGAAGAACATGTGTCCATGGGGGAAACCCGGGAAACTGAGTCTCCCCACACAATAGCAGAGATTCTCATCTTGCATCCTCTCCTGAGCTAATGACAAAGGTGGATGTCCCGGGTGGGTGGGCCTGTGGAATGGGAGAGGGGAGGAAGTCTATTGTCATGCAGAGGGACATGGAAAGACTTGTCTGAAGCTTATCCCCTGCACTGGGGTCAGGTCGGGAAGGGACGGCACAGAGGTGAGCAGGAACCAACCGGCCTCTCTGTGGTGGGGCTGGCCCCGGGGCAGGCGTGGGGGTGATGGCTGGAAGTGGGATGGCGCGTGAGTTGGCACCAGCCAGCGGTGGAGGCAGAGACTCAGAGGTCAGGGATCTCTCTCTCTGTCTCTGTCTCTGTCTCTCTCCCTCAGGGAGCTGAGGAGAGTAAGGTGGCGCCCCCTGCCCACCTCGCCTACCTCTCCATGGGCCCTTCTTTCTCTGGCCGCTCCGGGAGCCCTGCGGGCTTGGGTTCAAGCCCCCACACACCGCACAGGCCAAGGGGGGGCCTAGGGCTGGCCTCGGGGGGCGGGGGGGTCCTCAGTGAAGGCCCCGCCCTCCCTCCAGGCTCTGACCCAGCTGCAGCTCTTCCATCGCCGCCCTTCTGGACTCGGCTTCAGCTGTCTCCCTCCCCTCCCCCACTCCCACTCAGCTTGCAGGCCGCTTCCCTGCCTTGAAAGCATGGCTCTGGCCCTGAGGGCCACAGACCTACTGGGCTTCAAGCTCAAGGCTCTGCCTGGGCCTGCTGCTTCGGCCAGGGGCTCATTTTTTCCTGGAAAGACAAAGCCATGGCCTCACCCCACGCCTGCACTTTGCCACGGCAGGCAGCCCAGATGTAGGAAAGGCTCTGTGGAGTCAGAAGTGCCGAGACAGGCAGATGGCACCAGAGGGTTTGGGGGCCAGGGCGCAAGTGGGCTAGCCCCTCCTCCCGGGAGTCGGGGAGGCCCGGCCTTCCTAGTGCCCAGGCCACGGCTCCGGGGAGAAAGCCGCCATGGAGGGCACGCGGGAGGCCCTCTGCCTGAGGTGGCAGGTGTCACGCCAGGGCCACTGCAAGCCTGGCTCGGCTTGCCTGCTTTCTCCAAAGGAGGCTGGCCGACCAGCCGAACCTGGCACCTGGGCCAGGCCCCTTCCAAGGGGACGAGTTGCAGAGGATAGAGCCCTGGGGGCGGCTGCCAAGTCTCCTGGGGCGTGTGCTGGGCCCCCGTCAGAGGAGGAAGCAGCCTGGTAAACGGTGTGCCAGGCCTGAGATCTGGAGGCCTCCCACACCCGGGTCCCTGTCCTGCCCAGGCCCCCCGAGGGAGGACGATGGTCGGGCAGTGGCGAGCGGGGTGGGGCTGGCGCCGAGCCTGCCCTTGGATGCCCCGGGGAAGGGCGCCGGGGGATGGGCTGCCCCTGGCCAGGTCTGAGGGACCGACCCAGCTCGGGGCTGTCGGGGGCAGAGAGAGAACCCCCCTCCGCCCTTTCCCTTCAGGTTCTTAGGGCTGGCCAAATCCTTCCCAAGACAGCTTGTCTGGAGAAAATCAGACCCAGCTGAAGAACATGTGTCCATGGGGGAAACCCGGGAAACTGAGTCTCCCCACACAATAGCAGAGATTCTCATCTTGCATCCTCTCCTGAGCTAATGACAAAGGTGGATGTCCCGGGTGGGTGGGCCTGTGGAATGGGAGAGGGGAGGAAGTCTATTGTCATGCAGAGGGACATGGAAAGACTTGTCTGAAGCTTATCCCCTGCACTGGGGTCAGGTCGGGAAGGGACGGCACAGAGGTGAGCAGGAACCAACCGGCCTCTCTGTGGTGGGGCTGGCCCCGGGGCAGGCGTGGGGGTGATGGCTGGAAGTGGGATGGCGCGTGAGTTGGCACCAGCCAGCGGTGGAGGCAGAGACTCAGAGGTCAGGGATCTCTCTCTCTGTCTCTGTCTCTGTCTCTCTCCCTCAGGGAGCTGAGGAGAGTAAGGTGGCGCCCCCTGCCCACCTCGCCTACCTCTCCATGGGCCCTTCTTTCTCTGGCCGCTCCGGGAGCCCTGCGGGCTTGGGTTCAAGCCCCCACACACCGCACAGGCCAAGGGGGGGCCTAGGGCTGGCCTCGGGGGGCGGGGGGGTCCTCAGTGAAGGCCCCGCCCTCCCTCCAGGCTCTGACCCAGCTGCAGCTCTTCCATCGCCGCCCTTCTGGCCTCGGCTTCAGCTGTCTCCCTCCCCTCCCCCACTCCCACTCAGCTTGCAGGCCGCTTCCCTGCCTTGAAAGCATGGCTCTGGCCCTGAGGGCCACAGACCTACTGGGCTTCAAGCTCAAGGCTCTGCCTGGGCCTGCTGCTTCGGCCAGGGGCTCATTTTTTCCTGGAAAGACAAAGCCATGGCCTCACCCCACGCCTGCACTTTGCCACGGCAGGCAGCCCAGATGTAGGAAAGGCTCTGTGGAGTCAGAAGTGCCGAGACAGGCAGATGGCACCAGAGGGTTTGGGGGCCAGGGCGCAAGTGGGCTAGCCCCTCCTCCCGGGAGTCGGGGAGGCCCGGCCTTCCTAGTGCCCAGGCCACGGCTCCGGGGAGAAACCCGCCATGGAGGGCACGCGGGAGGCCCTCTGCCTGAGGTGGCAGGTGTCACGCCAGGGCCACTGCAAGCCTGGCTCGGCTTGCCTGCTTTCTCCAAAGGAGGCTGGCCGAGCAGCCGAACCTGGCACCTGGGCCAGGCCCCTTCCAAGGGGACGAGTTGCAGAGGATAGAGCCCTGGGGGCGGCTGCCAAGTCTCCTGGGGCGTGTGCTGGGCCCCCGTCAGAGGAGGAAGCAGCCTGGTAAACGGTGTGCCAGGCCTGAGATCTGGAGGCCTCCCACACCCGGGTCCCTGTCCTGCCCAGGCCCCCCGAGGGAGGACGATGGTCGGGCAGTGGCGAGCGGGGTGGGGCTGGCGCCGAGCCTGCCCTTGGATGCCCCGGGGAAGGGCGCCGGGGGATGGGCTGCCCCTGGCCAGGTCTGAGGGACCGACCCAGCTCGGGGCTGTCGGGGGCAGAGAGAGAACCCCCCTCCGCCCTTTCCCTTCAGGTTCTTAGGGCTGGCCAAATCCTTCCCAAGACAGCTTGTCTGGAGAAAATCAGACCCAGCTGAAGAACATGTGTCCATGGGGGAAACCCGGGAAACTGAGTCTCCCCACACAATAGCAGAGATTCTCATCTTGCATCCTCTCCTGAGCTAATGACAAAGGTGGATGTCCCGGGTGGGTGGGCCTGTGGAATGGGAGAGGGGAGGAAGTCTATTGTCATGCAGAGGGACATGGAAAGACTTGTCTGAAGCTTATCCCCTGCACTGGGGTCAGGTCGGGAAGGGACGGCACAGAGGTGAGCAGGAACCAACCGGCCTCTCTGTGGTGGGGCTGGCCCCGGGGCAGGCGTGGGGGTGATGGCTGGAAGTGGGATGGCGCGTGAGTTGGCACCAGCCAGCGGTGGAGGCAGAGACTCAGAGGTCAGGGATCTCTCTCTCTGTCTCTGTCTCTGTCTCTCTCCCTCAGGGAGCTGAGGAGAGTAAGGTGGCGCCCCCTGCCCACCTCGCCTACCTCTCCATGGGCCCTTCTTTCTCTGGCCGCTCCGGGAGCCCTGCGGGCTTGGGTTCAAGCCCCCACACACCGCACAGGCCAAGGGGGGGCCTAGGGCTGGCCTCGGGGGGCGGGGGGGTCCTCAGTGAAGGCCCCGCCCTCCCTCCAGGCTCTGACCCAGCTGCAGCTCTTCCATCGCCGCCCTTCTGGACTCGGCTTCAGCTGTCTCCCTCCCCTCCCCCACTCCCACTCAGCTTGCAGGCCGCTTCCCTGCCTTGAAAGCATGGCTCTGGCCCTGAGGGCCACAGACCTACTGGGCTTCAAGCTCAAGGCTCTGCCTGGGCCTGCTGCTTCGGCCAGGGGCTCATTTTTTCCTGGAAAGACAAAGCCATGGCCTCACCCCACGCCTGCACTTTGCCACGGCAGGCAGCCCAGATGTAGGAAAGGCTCTGTGGAGTCAGAAGTGCCGAGACAGGCAGATGGCACCAGAGGGTTTGGGGGCCAGGGCGCAAGTGGGCTAGCCCCTCCTCCCGGGAGTCGGGGAGGCCCGGCCTTCCTAGTGCCCAGGCCACGGCTCCGGGGAGAAACCCGCCATGGAGGGCACGCGGGAGGCCCTCTGCCTGAGGTGGCAGGTGTCACGCCAGGGCCACTGCAAGCCTGGCTCGGCTTGCCTGCTTTCTCCAAAGGAGGCTGGCCGACCAGCCGAACCTGGCACCTGGGCCAGGCCCCTTCCAAGGGGACGAGTTGCAGAGGATAGAGCCCTGGGGGCGGCTGCCAAGTCTCCTGGGGCGTGTGCTGGGCCCCCGTCAGAGGAGGAAGCAGCCTGGTAAACGGTGTGCCAGGCCTGAGATCTGGAGGCCTCCCACACCCGGGTCCCTGTCCTGCCCAGGCCCCCCGAGGGAGGACGATGGTCGGGCAGTGGCGAGCGGGGTGGGGCTGGCGCCGAGCCTGCCCTTGGATGCCCCGGGGAAGGGCGCCGGGGGATGGGCTGCCCCTGGCCAGGTCTGAGGGACCGACCCAGCTCGGGGCTGTCGGGGGCAGAGAGAGAACCCCCCTCCGCCCTTTCCCTTCAGGTTCTTAGGGCTGGCCAAATCCTTCCCAAGACAGCTTGTCTGGAGAAAATCAGACCCAGCTGAAGAACATGTGTCCATGGGGGAAACCCGGGAAACTGAGTCTCCCCACACAATAGCAGAGATTCTCATCTTGCATCCTCTCCTGAGCTAATGACAAAGGTGGATGTCCCGGGTGGGTGGGCCTGTGGAATGGGAGAGGGGAGGAAGTCTATTGTCATGCAGAGGGACATGGAAAGACTTGTCTGAAGCTTATCCCCTGCACTGGGGTCAGGTCGGGAAGGGACGGCACAGAGGTGAGCAGGAACCAACCGGCCTCTCTGTGGTGGGGCTGGCCCCGGGGCAGGCGTGGGGGTGATGGCTGGAAGTGGGATGGCGCGTGAGTTGGCACCAGCCAGCGGTGGAGGCAGAGACTCAGAGGTCAGGGATCTCTCTCTCTGTCTCTGTCTCTGTCTCTCTCCCTCAGGGAGCTGAGGAGAGTAAGGTGGCGCCCCCTGCCCACCTCGCCTACCTCTCCATGGGCCCTTCTTTCTCTGGCCGCTCCGGGAGCCCTGCGGGCTTGGGTTCAAGCCCCCACACACCGCACAGGCCAAGGGGGGGCCTAGGGCTGGCCTCGGGGGGCGGGGGGGTCCTCAGTGAAGGCCCCGCCCTCCCTCCAGGCTCTGACCCAGCTGCAGCTCTTCCATCGCCGCCCTTCTGGACTCGGCTTCAGCTGTCTCCCTCCCCTCCCCCACTCCCACTCAGCTTGCAGGCCGCTTCCCTGCCTTGAAAGCATGGCTCTGGCCCTGAGGGCCACAGACCTACTGGGCTTCAAGCTCAAGGCTCTGCCTGGGCCTGCTGCTTCGGCCAGGGGCTCATTTTTTCCTGGAAAGACAAAGCCATGGCCTCACCCCACGCCTGCACTTTGCCACGGCAGGCAGCCCAGATGTAGGAAAGGCTCTGTGGAGTCAGAAGTGCCGAGACAGGCAGATGGCACCAGAGGGTTTGGGGGCCAGGGCGCAAGTGGGCTAGCCCCTCCTCCCGGGAGTCGGGGAGGCCCGGCCTTCCTAGTGCCCAGGCCACGGCTCCGGGGAGAAACCCGCCATGGAGGGCACGCGGGAGGCCCTCTGCCTGAGGTGGCAGGTGTCACGCCAGGGCCACTGCAAGCCTGGCTCGGCTTGCCTGCTTTCTCCAAAGGAGGCTGGCCGACCAGCCGAACCTGGCACCTGGGCCAGGCCCCTTCCAAGGGGACGAGTTGCAGAGGATAGAGCCCTGGGGGCGGCTGCCAAGTCTCCTGGGGCGTGTGCTGGGCCCCCGTCAGAGGAGGAAGCAGCCTGGTAAACGGTGTGCCAGGCCTGAGATCTGGAGGCCTCCCACACCCGGGTCCCTGTCCTGCCCAGGCCCCCCGAGGGAGGACGATGGTCGGGCAGTGGCGAGCGGGGTGGGGCTGGCGCCGAGCCTGCCCTTGGATGCCCCGGGGAAGGGCGCCGGGGGATGGGCTGCCCCTGGCCAGGTCTGAGGGACCGACCCAGCTCGGGGCTGTCGGGGGCAGAGAGAGAACCCCCCTCCGCCCTTTCCCTTCAGGTTCTTAGGGCTGGCCAAATCCTTCCCAAGACAGCTTGTCTGGAGAAAATCAGACCCAGCTGAAGAACATGTGTCCATGGGGGAAACCCGGGAAACTGAGTCTCCCCACACAATAGCAGAGATTCTCATCTTGCATCCTCTCCTGAGCTAATGACAAAGGTGGATGTCCCGGGTGGGTGGGCCTGTGGAATGGGAGAGGGGAGGAAGTCTATTGTCATGCAGAGGGACATGGAAAGACTTGTCTGAAGCTTATCCCCTGCACTGGGGTCAGGTCGGGAAGGGACGGCACAGAGGTGAGCAGGAACCAACCGGCCTCTCTGTGGTGGGGCTGGCCCCGGGGCAGGCGTGGGGGTGATGGCTGGAAGTGGGATGGCGCGTGAGTTGGCACCAGCCAGCGGTGGAGGCAGAGACTCAGAGGTCAGGGATCTCTCTCTCTGTCTCTGTCTCTGTCTCTCTCCCTCAGGGAGCTGAGGAGAGTAAGGTGGCGCCCCCTGCCCACCTCGCCTACCTCTCCATGGGCCCTTCTTTCTCTGGCCGCTCCGGGAGCCCTGCGGGCTTGGGTTCAAGCCCCCACACACCGCACAGGCCAAGGGGGGGCCTAGGGCTGGCCTCGGGGGGCGGGGGGGTCCTCAGTGAAGGCCCCGCCCTCCCTCCAGGCTCTGACCCAGCTGCAGCTCTTCCATCGCCGCCCTTCTGGACTCGGCTTCAGCTGTCTCCCTCCCCTCCCCCACTCCCACTCAGCTTGCAGGCCGCTTCCCTGCCTTGAAAGCATGGCTCTGGCCCTGAGGGCCACAGACCTACTGGGCTTCAAGCTCAAGGCTCTGCCTGGGCCTGCTGCTTCGGCCAGGGGCTCATTTTTTCCTGGAAAGACAAAGCCATGGCCTCACCCCACGCCTGCACTTTGCCACGGCAGGCAGCCCAGATGTAGGAAAGGCTCTGTGGAGTCAGAAGTGCCGAGACAGGCAGATGGCACCAGAGGGTTTGGGGGCCAGGGCGCAAGTGGGCTAGCCCCTCCTCCCGGGAGTCGGGGAGGCCCGGCCTTCCTAGTGCCCAGGCCACGGCTCCGGGGAGAAACCCGCCATGGAGGGCACGCGGGAGGCCCTCTGCCTGAGGTGGCAGGTGTCACGCCAGGGCCACTGCAAGCCTGGCTCGGCTTGCCTGCTTTCTCCAAAGGAGGCTGGCCGACCAGCCGAACCTGGCACCTGGGCCAGGCCCCTTCCAAGGGGACGAGTTGCAGAGGATAGAGCCCTGGGGGCGGCTGCCAAGTCTCCTGGGGCGTGTGCTGGGCCCCCGTCAGAGGAGGAAGCAGCCTGGTAAACGGTGTGCCAGGCCTGAGATCTGGAGGCCTCCCACACCCGGGTCCCTGTCCTGCCCAGGCCCCCCGAGGGAGGACGATGGTCGGGCAGTGGCGAGCGGGGTGGGGCTGGCGCCGAGCCTGCCCTTGGATGCCCCGGGGAAGGGCGCCGGGGGATGGGCTGCCCCTGGCCAGGTCTGAGGGACCGACCCAGCTCGGGGCTGTCGGGAGCAGAGAGAGAACCCCCCTCCGCCCTTTCCCTTCAGGTTCTTAGGGCTGGCCAAATCCTTCCCAAGACAGCTTGTCTGGAGAAAATCAGACCCAGCTGAAGAACATGTGTCCATGGGGGAAACCCGGGAAACTGAGTCTCCCCACACAATAGCAGAGATTCTCATCTTGCATCCTCTCCTGAGCTAATGACAAAGGTGGATGTCCCGGGTGGGTGGGCCTGTGGAATGGGAGAGGGGAGGAAGTCTATTGTCATGCAGAGGGACATGGAAAGACTTGTCTGAAGCTTATCCCCTGCACTGGGGTCAGGTCGGGAAGGGACGGCACAGAGGTGAGCAGGAACCAACCGGCCTCTCTGTGGTGGGGCTGGCCCCGGGGCAGGCGTGGGGGTGATGGCTGGAAGTGGGATGGCGCGTGAGTTGGCACCAGCCAGCGGTGGAGGCAGAGACTCAGAGGTCAGGGATCTCTCTCTCTGTCTCTGTCTCTGTCTCTCTCCCTCAGGGAGCTGAGGAGAGTAAGGTGGCGCCCCCTGCCCACCTCGCCTACCTCTCCATGGGCCCTTCTTTCTCTGGCCGCTCCGGGAGCCCTGCGGGCTTGGGTTCAAGCCCCCACACACCGCACAGGCCAAGGGGGGGCCTAGGGCTGGCCTCGGGGGGCGGGGGGGTCCTCAGTGAAGGCCCCGCCCTCCCTCCAGGCTCTGACCCAGCTGCAGCTCTTCCATCGCCGCCCTTCTGGACTCGGCTTCAGCTGTCTCCCTCCCCTCCCCCACTCCCACTCAGCTTGCAGGCCGCTTCCCTGCCTTGAAAGCATGGCTCTGGCCCTGAGGGCCACAGACCTACTGGGCTTCAAGCTCAAGGCTCTGCCTGGGCCTGCTGCTTCGGCCAGGGGCTCATTTTTTCCTGGAAAGACAAAGCCGTGGCCTCACCCCACGCCTGCACTTTGCCACGGCAGGCAGCCCAGATGTAGGAAAGGCTCTGTGGAGTCAGAAGTGCCGAGACAGGCAGATGGCACCAGAGGGTTTGGGGGCCAGGGCGCAAGTGGGCTAGCCCCTCCTCCCGGGAGTCGGGGAGGCCCGGCCTTCCTAGTGCCCAGGCCACGGCTCCGGGGAGAAAGCCGCCATGGAGGGCACGCGGGAGGCCCTCTGCCTGAGGTGGCAGGTGTCACGCCAGGGCCATTGCAAGCCTGGCTCGGCTTGCCTGCTTTCTCCAAAGGAGGCTGGCCGACCAGCCGAACCTGGCACCTGGGCCAGGCCCCTTCCAAGGGGACGAGTTGCAGAGGATAGAGCCCTGGGGGCGGCTGCCAAGTCTCCTGGGGCGTGTGCTGGGCCCCCGTCAGAGGAGGAAGCAGCCTGGTAAACGGTGTGCCAGGCCTGAGATCTGGAGGCCTCCCACACCCGGGTCCCTGTCCTGCCCAGGCCCCCCGAGGGAGGACGATGGTCGGGCAGTGGCGAGCGGGGTGGGGCTGGCGCCGAGCCTGCCCTTGGATGCCCCGGGGAAGGGCGCCGGGGGATGGGCTGCCCCTGGCCAGGTCTGAGGGACCGACCCAGCTCGGGGCTGTCGGGGGCAGAGAGAGAACCCCCCTCCGCCCTTTCCCTTCAGGTTCTTAGGGCTGGCCAAATCCTTCCCAAGACAGCTTGTCTGGAGAAAATCAGACCCAGCTGAAGAACATGTGTCCATGGGGGAAACCCGGGAAACTGAGTCTCATCACACAATAGCAGAGATTCTCATCTTGCATCCTCTCCTGAGCTAATGACAAAGGTGGATGTCCCGGGTGGGTGGGCCTGTGGAATGGGAGAGGGGAGGAAGTCTATTGTCATGCAGAGGGACATGGAAAGACTTGTCTGAAGCTTATCCCCTGCACTGGGGTCAGGTCGGGAAGGGACGGCACAGAGGTGAGCAGGAACCAACCGGCCTCTCTGTGGTGGGGCTGGCCCCGGGGCAGGCGTGGGGGTGATGGCTGGAAGTGGGATGGCGCGTGAGTTGGCACCAGCCAGCGGTGGAGGCAGAGACTCAGAGGTCAGGGATCTCTCTCTCTGTCTCTGTCTCTGTCTCTCTCCCTCAGGGAGCTGAGGAGAGTAAGGTGGCGCCCCCTGCCCACCTCGCCTACCTCTCCATGGGCCCTTCTTTCTCTGGCCGCTCCGGGAGCCCTGCGGGCTTGGGTTCAAGCCCCCACACACCGCACAGGCCAAGGGGGGGCCTAGGGCTGGCCTCGGGGGGCGGGGGGGTCCTCAGTGAAGGCCCCGCCCTCCCTCCAGGCTCTGACCCAGCTGCAGCTCTTCCATCGCCGCCCTTCTGGACTCGGCTTCAGCTGTCTCCCTCCCCTCCCCCACTCCCACTCAGCTTGCAGGCCGCTTCCCTGCCTTGAAAGCATGGCTCTGGCCCTGAGGGCCACAGACCTACTGGGCTTCAAGCTCAAGGCTCTGCCTGGGCCTGCTGCTTCGGCCAGGGGCTCATTTTTTCCTGGAAAGACAAAGCCGTGGCCTCACCCCACGCCTGCACTTTGCCACGGCAGGCAGCCCAGATGTAGGAAAGGCTCTGTGGAGTCAGAAGTGCCGAGACAGGCAGATGGCACCAGAGGGTTTGGGGGCCAGGGCGCAAGTGGGCTAGCCCCTCCTCCCGGGAGTCGGGGAGGCCCGGCCTTCCTAGTGCCCAGGCCACGGCTCCGGGGAGAAACCCGCCATGGAGGGCACGCGGGAGGCCCTCTGCCTGAGGTGGCAGGTGTCACGCCAGGGCCACTGCAAGCCTGGCTCGGCTTGCCTGCTTTCTCCAAAGGAGGCTGGCCGACCAGCCGAACCTGGCACCTGGGCCAGGCCCCTTCCAAGGGGACGAGTTGCAGAGGATAGAGCCCTGGGGGCGGCTGCCAAGTCTCCTGGGGCGTGTGCTGGGCCCCCGTCAGAGGAGGAAGCAGCCTGGTAAACGGTGTGCCAGGCCTGAGATCTGGAGGCCTCCCACACCCGGGTCCCTGTCCTGCCCAGGCCCCCCGAGGGAGGACGATGGTCGGGCAGTGGCGAGCGGGGTGGGGCTGGCGCCGAGCCTGCCCTTGGATGCCCCGGGGAAGGGCGCCGGGGGATGGGCTGCCCCTGGCCAGGTCTGAGGGACCGACCCAGCTCGGGGCTGTCGGGGGCAGAGAGAGAACCCCCCTCCGCCCTTTCCCTTCAGGTTCTTAGGGCTGGCCAAATCCTTCCCAAGACAGCTTGTCTGGAGAAAATCAGACCCAGCTGAAGAACATGTGTCCATGGGGGAAACCCGGGAAACTGAGTCTCCCCACACAATAGCAGAGATTCTCATCTTGCATCCTCTCCTGAGCTAATGACAAAGGTGGATGTCCCGGGTGGGTGGGCCTGTGGAATGGGAGAGGGGAGGAAGTCTATTGTCATGCAGAGGGACATGGAAAGACTTGTCTGAAGCTTATCCCCTGCACTGGGGTCAGGTCGGGAAGGGACGGCACAGAGGTGAGCAGGAACCAACCGGCCTCTCTGTGGTGGGGCTGGCCCCGGGGCAGGCGTGGGGGTGATGGCTGGAAGTGGGATGGCGCGTGAGTTGGCACCAGCCAGCGGTGGAGGCAGAGACTCAGAGGTCAGGGATCTCTCTCTCTGTCTCTGTCTCTGTCTCTCTCCCTCAGGGAGCTGAGGAGAGTAAGGTGGCGCCCCCTGCCCACCTCGCCTACCTCTCCATGGGCCCTTCTTTCTCTGGCCGCTCCGGGAGCCCTGCGGGCTTGGGTTCAAGCCCCCACACACCGCACAGGCCAAGGGGGGGCCTAGGGCTGGCCTCGGGGGGCGGGGGGGTCCTCAGTGAAGGCCCCGCCCTCCCTCCAGGCTCTGACCCAGCTGCAGCTCTTCCATCGCCGCCCTTCTGGACTCGGCTTCAGCTGTCTCCCTCCCCTCCCCCACTCCCACTCAGCTTGCAGGCCGCTTCCCTGCCTTGAAAGCATGGCTCTGGCCCTGAGGGCCACAGACCTACTGGGCTTCAAGCTCAAGGCTCTGCCTGGGCCTGCTGCTTCGGCCAGGGGCTCATTTTTTCCTGGAAAGACAAAGCCATGGCCTCACCCCACGCCTGCACTTTGCCACGGCAGGCAGCCCAGATGTAGGAAAGGCTCTGTGGAGTCAGAAGTGCCGAGACAGGCAGATGGCACCAGAGGGTTTGGGGGCCAGGGCGCAAGTGGGCTAGCCCCTCCTCCCGGGAGTCGGGGAGGCCCGGCCTTCCTAGTGCCCAGGCCACGGCTCCGGGGAGAAACCCGCCATGGAGGGCACGCGGGAGGCCCTCTGCCTGAGGTGGCAGGTGTCACGCCAGGGCCACTGCAAGCCTGGCTCGGCTTGCCTGCTTTCTCCAAAGGAGGCTGGCCGACCAGCCGAACCTGGCACCTGGGCCAGGCCCCTTCCAAGGGGACGAGTTGCAGAGGATAGAGCCCTGGGGGCGGCTGCCAAGTCTCCTGGGGCGTGTGCTGGGCCCCCGTCAGAGGAGGAAGCAGCCTGGTAAACGGTGTGCCAGGCCTGAGATCTGGAGGCCTCCCACACCCGGGTCCCTGTCCTGCCCAGGCCCCCCGAGGGAGGACGATGGTCGGGCAGTGGCGAGCGGGGTGGGGCTGGCGCCGAGCCTGCCCTTGGATGCCCCGGGGAAGGGCGCCGGGGGATGGGCTGCCCCTGGCCAGGTCTGAGGGACCGACCCAGCTCGGGGCTGTCGGGGGCAGAGAGAGAACCCCCCTCCGCCCTTTCCCTTCAGGTTCTTAGGGCTGGCCAAATCCTTCCCAAGACAGCTTGTCTGGAGAAAATCAGACCCAGCTGAAGAACATGTGTCCATGGGGGAAACCCGGGAAACTGAGTCTCCCCACACAATAGCAGAGATTCTCATCTTGCATCCTCTCCTGAGCTAATGACAAAGGTGGATGTCCCGGGTGGGTGGGCCTGTGGAATGGGAGAGGGGAGGAAGTCTATTGTCATGCAGAGGGACATGGAAAGACTTGTCTGAAGCTTATCCCCTGCACTGGGGTCAGGTCGGGAAGGGACGGCACAGAGGTGAGCAGGAACCAACCGGCCTCTCTGTGGTGGGGCTGGCCCCGGGGCAGGCGTGGGGGTGATGGCTGGAAGTGGGATGGCGCGTGAGTTGGCACCAGCCAGCGGTGGAGGCAGAGACTCAGAGGTCAGGGATCTCTCTCTCTGTCTCTGTCTCTGTCTCTCTCCCTCAGGGAGCTGAGGAGAGTAAGGTGGCGCCCCCTGCCCACCTCGCCTACCTCTCCATGGGCCCTTCTTTCTCTGGCCGCTCCGGGAGCCCTGCGGGCTTGGGTTCAAGCCCCCACACACCGCACAGGCCAAGGGGGGGCCTAGGGCTGGCCTCGGGGGGCGGGGGGGTCCTCAGTGAAGGCCCCGCCCTCCCTCCAGGCTCTGACCCAGCTGCAGCTCTTCCATCGCCGCCCTTCTGGACTCGGCTTCAGCTGTCTCCCTCCCCTCCCCCACTCCCACTCAGCTTGCAGGCCGCTTCCCTGCCTTGAAAGCATGGCTCTGGCCCTGAGGGCCACAGACCTACTGGGCTTCAAGCTCAAGGCTCTGCCTGGGCCTGCTGCTTCGGCCAGGGGCTCATTTTTTCCTGGAAAGACAAAGCCATGGCCTCACCCCACGCCTGCACTTTGCCACGGCAGGCAGCCCAGATGTAGGAAAGGCTCTGTGGAGTCAGAAGTGCCGAGACAGGCAGATGGCACCAGAGGGTTTGGGGGCCAGGGCGCAAGTGGGCTAGCCCCTCCTCCCGGGAGTCGGGGAGGCCCGGCCTTCCTAGTGCCCAGGCCACGGCTCCGGGGAGAAAGCCGCCATGGAGGGCACGCGGGAGGCCCTCTGCCTGAGGTGGCAGGTGTCACGCCAGGGCCACTGCAAGCCTGGCTCGGCTTGCCTGCTTTCTCCAAAGGAGGCTGGCCGACCAGCCGAACCTGGCACCTGGGCCAGGCCCCTTCCAAGGGGACGAGTTGCAGAGGATAGAGCCCTGGGGGCGGCTGCCAAGTCTCCTGGGGCGTGTGCTGGGCCCCCGTCAGAGGAGGAAGCAGCCTGGTAAACGGTGTGCCAGGCCTGAGATCTGGAGGCCTCCCACACCCGGGTCCCTGTCCTGCCCAGGCCCCCCGAGGGAGGACGATGGTCGGGCAGTGGCGAGCGGGGTGGGGCTGGCGCCGAGCCTGCCCTTGGATGCCCCGGGGAAGGGCGCCGGGGGATGGGCTGCCCCTGGCCAGGTCTGAGGGACCGACCCAGCTCGGGGCTGTCGGGGGCAGAGAGAGAACCCCCCTCCGCCCTTTCCCTTCAGGTTCTTAGGGCTGGCCAAATCCTTCCCAAGACAGCTTGTCTGGAGAAAATCAGACCCAGCTGAAGAACATGTGTCCATGGGGGAAACCCGGGAAACTGAGTCTCCCCACACAATAGCAGAGATTCTCATCTTGCATCCTCTCCTGAGCTAATGACAAAGGTGGATGTCCCGGGTGGGTGGGCCTGTGGAATGGGAGAGGGGAGGAAGTCTATTGTCATGCAGAGGGACATGGAAAGACTTGTCTGAAGCTTATCCCCTGCACTGGGGTCAGGTCGGGAAGGGACGGCACAGAGGTGAGCAGGAACCAACCGGCCTCTCTGTGGTGGGGCTGGCCCCGGGGCAGGCGTGGGGGTGATGGCTGGAAGTGGGATGGCGCGTGAGTTGGCACCAGCCAGCGGTGGAGGCAGAGACTCAGAGGTCAGGGATCTCTCTCTCTGTCTCTGTCTCTGTCTCTCTCCCTCAGGGAGCTGAGGAGAGTAAGGTGGCGCCCCCTGCCCACCTCGCCTACCTCTCCATGGGCCCTTCTTTCTCTGGCCGCTCCGGGAGCCCTGCGGGCTTGGGTTCAAGCCCCCACACACCGCACAGGCCAAGGGGGGGCCTAGGGCTGGCCTCGGGGGGCGGGGGGGTCCTCAGTGAAGGCCCCGCCCTCCCTCCAGGCTCTGACCCAGCTGCAGCTCTTCCATCGCCGCCCTTCTGGACTCGGCTTCAGCTGTCTCCCTCCCCTCCCCCACTCCCACTCAGCTTGCAGGCCGCTTCCCTGCCTTGAAAGCATGGCTCTGGCCCTGAGGGCCACAGACCTACTGGGCTTCAAGCTCAAGGCTCTGCCTGGGCCTGCTGCTTCGGCCAGGGGCTCATTTTTTCCTGGAAAGACAAAGCCATGGCCTCACCCCACGCCTGCACTTTGCCACGGCAGGCAGCCCAGATGTAGGAAAGGCTCTGTGGAGTCAGAAGTGCCGAGACAGGCAGATGGCACCAGAGGGTTTGGGGGCCAGGGCGCAAGTGGGCTAGCCCCTCCTCCCGGGAGTCGGGGAGGCCCGGCCTTCCTAGTGCCCAGGCCACGGCTCCGGGGAGAAACCCGCCATGGAGGGCACGCGGGAGGCCCTCTGCCTGAGGTGGCAGGTGTCACGCCAGGGCCACTGCAAGCCTGGCTCGGCTTGCCTGCTTTCTCCAAAGGAGGCTGGCCGACCAGCCGAACCTGGCACCTGGGCCAGGCCCCTTCCAAGGGGACGAGTTGCAGAGGATAGAGCCCTGGGGGCGGCTGCCAAGTCTCCTGGGGCGTGTGCTGGGCCCCCGTCAGAGGAGGAAGCAGCCTGGTAAACGGTGTGCCAGGCCTGAGATCTGGAGGCCTCCCACACCCGGGTCCCTGTCCTGCCCAGGCCCCCCGAGGGAGGACGATGGTCGGGCAGTGGCGAGCGGGGTGGGGCTGGCGCCGAGCCTGCCCTTGGATGCCCCGGGGAAGGGCGCCGGGGGATGGGCTGCCCCTGGCCAGGTCTGAGGGACCGACCCAGCTCGGGGCTGTCGGGGGCAGAGAGAGAACCCCCCTCCGCCCTTTCCCTTCAGGTTCTTAGGGCTGGCCAAATCCTTCCCAAGACAGCTTGTCTGGAGAAAATCAGACCCAGCTGAAGAACATGTGTCCATGGGGGAAACCCGGGAAACTGAGTCTCCCCACACAATAGCAGAGATTCTCATCTTGCATCCTCTCCTGAGCTAATGACAAAGGTGGATGTCCCGGGTGGGTGGGCCTGTGGAATGGGAGAGGGGAGGAAGTCTATTGTCATGCAGAGGGACATGGAAAGACTTGTCTGAAGCTTATCCCCTGCACTGGGGTCAGGTCGGGAAGGGACGGCACAGAGGTGAGCAGGAACCAACCGGCCTCTCTGTGGTGGGGCTGGCCCCGGGGCAGGCGTGGGGGTGATGGCTGGAAGTGGGATGGCGCGTGAGTTGGCACCAGCCAGCGGTGGAGGCAGAGACTCAGAGGTCAGGGATCTCTCTCTCTGTCTCTGTCTCTGTCTCTCTCCCTCAGGGAGCTGAGGAGAGTAAGGTGGCGCCCCCTGCCCACCTCGCCTACCTCTCCATGGGCCCTTCTTTCTCTGGCCGCTCCGGGAGCCCTGCGGGCTTGGGTTCAAGCCCCCACACACCGCACAGGCCAAGAGGGGGCCTAGGGCTGGCCTCGGGGGGCGGGGGGGTCCTCAGTGAAGGCCCCGCCCTCCCTCCAGGCTCTGACCCAGCTGCAGCTCTTCCATCGCCGCCCTTCTGGACTCAGCTTCAGCTGTCTCCCTCCCCTCCCCCACTCCCACTCAGCTTGCAGGCCGCTTCCCTGCCTTGAAAGCATTGCTCTGGCCCTGAGGGCCACAGACCTACTGGGCTTCAAGCTCAAGGCTCTGCCTGGGCCTGCTGCTTCGGCCAGGGGCTCATTTTTTCCTGGAAAGACAAAGCCATGGCCTCACCCCACGCCTGCACTTTGCCACGGCAGGCAGCCCAGATGTAGGAAAGGCTCTGTGGAGTCAGAAGTGCCGAGACAGGCAGATGGCACCAGAGGGTTTGGGGGCCAGGGCGCAAGTGGGCTAGCCCCTCCTCCCGGGAGTCGGGGAGGCCCGGCCTTCCTAGTGCCCAGGCCACGGCTCCGGGGAGAAACCCGCCATGGAGGGCACGCGGGAGGCCCTCTGCCTGAGGTGGCAGGTGTCACGCCAGGGCCACTGCAAGCCTGGCTCGGCTTGCCTGCTTTCTCCAAAGGAGGCTGGCCGACCAGCCGAACCTGGCACCTGGGCCAGGCCCCTTCCAAGGGGACGAGTTGCAGAGGATAGAGCCCTGGGGGCGGCTGCCAAGTCTCCTGGGGCGTGTGCTGGGCCCCCGTCAGAGGAGGAAGCAGCCTGGTAAACGGTGTGCCAGGCCTGAGATCTGGAGGCCTCCCACAGCCGGGTCCCTGTCCTGCCCAGGCCCCCCGAGGGAGGACGATGGTCGGGCAGTGGCGAGCGGGGTGGGGCTGGCGCCGAGCCTGCCCTTGGATGCCCCGGGGAAGGGCGCCGGGGGATGGGCTGCCCCTGGCCAGGTCTGAGGGACCGACCCAGCTCGGGGCTGTCGGGGGCAGAGAGAGAACCCCCCTCCGCCCTTTCCCTTCAGGTTCTTAGGGCTGGCCAAATCCTTCCCAAGACAGCTTGTCTGGAGAAAATCAGACCCAGCTGAAGAACATGTGTCCATGGGGGAAACCCGGGAAACTGAGTCTCCCCACACAATAGCAGAGATTCTCATCTTGCATCCTCTCCTGAGCTAATGACAAAGGTGGATGTCCCGGGTGGGTGGGCCTGTGGAATGGGAGAGGGGAGGAAGTCTATTGTCATGCAGAGGGACATGGAAAGACTTGTCTGAAGCTTATCCCCTGCACTGGGGTCAGGTCGGGAAGGGACGGCACAGAGGTGAGCAGGAACCAACCGGCCTCTCTGTGGTGGGGCTGGCCCCGGGGCAGGCGTGGGGGTGATGGCTGGAAGTGGGATGGCGCGTGAGTTGGCACCAGCCAGCGGTGGAGGCAGAGACTCAGAGGTCAGGGATCTCTCTCTCTGTCTCTGTCTCTGTCTCTCTCCCTCAGGGAGCTGAGGAGAGTAAGGTGGCGCCCCCTGCCCACCTCGCCTACCTCTCCATGGGCCCTTCTTTCTCTGGCCGCTCCGGGAGCCCTGCGGGCTTGGGTTCAAGCCCCCACACACCGCACAGGCCAAGGGGGGGCCTAGGGCTGGCCTCGGGGGGCGGGGGGGTCCTCAGTGAAGGCCCCGCCCTCCCTCCAGGCTCTGACCCAGCTGCAGCTCTTCCATCGCCGCCCTTCTGGACTCGGCTTCAGCTGTCTCCCTCCCCTCCCCCACTCCCACTCAGCTTGCAGGCCGCTTCCCTGCCTTGAAAGCATTGCTCTGGCCCTGAGGGCCACAGACCTACTGGGCTTCAAGCTCAAGGCTCTGCCTGGGCCTGCTGCTTCGGCCAGGGGCTCATTTTTTCCTGGAAAGACAAAGCCATGGCCTCACCCCACGCCTGCACTTTGCCACGGCAGGCAGCCCAGATGTAGGAAAGGCTCTGTGGAGTCAGAAGTGCCGAGACAGGCAGATGGCACCAGAGGGTTTGGGGGCCAGGGCGCAAGTGGGCTAGCCCCTCCTCCCGGGAGTCGGGGAGGCCCGGCCTTCCTAGTGCCCAGGCCACGGCTCCGGGGAGAAACCCGCCATGGAGGGCACGCGGGAGGCCCTCTGCCTGAGGTGGCAGGTGTCACGCCAGGGCCACTGCAAGCCTGGCTCGGCTTGCCTGCTTTCTCCAAAGGAGGCTGGCCGACCAGCCGAACCTGGCACCTGGGCCAGGCCCCTTCCAAGGGGACGAGTTGCAGAGGATAGAGCCCTGGGGGCGGCTGCCAAGTCTCCTGGGGCGTGTGCTGGGCCCCCCGTCAGAGGAGGAAGCAGCCTGGTAAACGGTGTGCCAGGCCTGAGATCTGGAGGCCTCCCACACCCGGGTCCCTGTCCTGCCCAGGCCCCCCGAGGGAGGACGATGGTCGGGCAGTGGCGAGCGGGGTGGGGCTGGCGCCGAGCCTGCCCTTGGATGCCCCGGGGAAGGGCGCCGGGGGATGGGCTGCCCCTGGCCAGGTCTGAGGGACCGACCCAGCTCGGGGCTGTCGGGAGCAGAGAGAGAACCCCCCTCCGCCCTTTCCCTTCAGGTTCTTAGGGCTGGCCAAATCCTTCCCAAGACAGCTTGTCTGGAGAAAATCAGACCCAGCTGAAGAACATGTGTCCATGGGGGAAACCCGGGAAACTGAGTCTCCCCACACAATAGCAGAGATTCTCATCTTGCATCCTCTCCTGAGCTAATGACAAAGGTGGATGTCCCGGGTGGGTGGGCCTGTGGAATGGGAGAGGGGAGGAAGTCTATTGTCATGCAGAGGGACATGGAAAGACTTGTCTGAAGCTTATCCCCTGCACTGGGGTCAGGTCGGGAAGGGACGGCACAGAGGTGAGCAGGAACCAACCGGCCTCTCTGTGGTGGGGCTGGCCCCGGGGCAGGCGTGGGGGTGATGGCTGGAAGTGGGATGGCGCGTGAGTTGGCACCAGCCAGCGGTGGAGGCAGAGACTCAGAGGTCAGGGATCTCTCTCTCTGTCTCTGTCTCTGTCTCTCTCCCTCAGGGAGCTGAGGAGAGTAAGGTGGCGCCCCCTGCCCACCTCGCCTACCTCTCCATGGGCCCTTCTTTCTCTGGCCGCTCCGGGAGCCCTGCGGGCTTGGGTTCAAGCCCCCACACACCGCACAGGCCAAGGGCGCATGCGCGACCGCCGGGGCCTAGGGCTGGCCTCGGGGGGCGGGGGGGTCCTCAGTGAAGGCCCCGCCCTCCCTCCAGGCTCTGACCCAGCTGCAGCTCTTCCATCGCCGCCCTTCTGGACTCGGCTTCAGCTGTCTCCCTCCCCTCCCCCACTCCCACTCAGCTTGCAGGCCGCTTCCCTGCCTTGAAAGCATGGCTCTGGCCCTGAGGGCCACAGACCTACTGGGCTTCAAGCTCAAGGCTCTGCCTGGGCCTGCTGCTTCGGCCAGGGGCTCATTTTTTCCTGGAAAGACAAAGCCATGGCCTCACCCCCACGCCTGCACTTTGCCACGGCAGGCAGCCCAGATGTAGGAAAGGCTCTGTGGAGTCAGAAGTGCCGAGACAGGCAGATGGCACCAGAGGGTTTGGGGGCCAGGGCGCAAGTGGGCTAGCCCCTCCTCCCGGGAGTCGGGGAGGCCCGGCCTTCCTAGTGCCCAGGCCACGGCTCCGGGGAGAAACCCGCCATGGAGGGCACGCGGGAGGCCCTCTGCCTGAGGTGGCAGGTGTCACGCCAGGGCCACTGCAAGCCTGGCTCGGCTTGCCTGCTTTCTCCAAAGGAGGCTGGCCGACCAGCCGAACCTGGCACCTGGGCCAGGCCCCTTCCAAGGGGACGAGTTGCAGAGGATAGAGCCCTGGGGGCGGCTGCCAAGTCTCCTGGGGCGTGTGCTGGGCCCCCGTCAGAGGAGGAAGCAGCCTGGTAAACGGTGTGCCAGGCCTGAGATCTGGAGGCCTCCCACACCCGGGTCCCTGTCCTGCCCAGGCCCCCCGAGGGAGGACGATGGTCGGGCAGTGGCGAGCGGGGTGGGGCTGGCGCCGAGCCTGCCCTTGGATGCCCCGGGGAAGGGCGCCGGGGGATGGGCTGCCCCTGGCCAGGTCTGAGGGACCGACCCAGCTCGGGGCTGTCGGGGGCAGAGAGAGAACCCCCCTCCGCCCTTTCCCTTCAGGTTCTTAGGGCTGGCCAAATCCTTCCCAAGACAGCTTGTCTGGAGAAAATCAGACCCAGCTGAAGAACATGTGTCCATGGGGGAAACCCGGGAAACTGAGTCTCCCCACACAATATCAGAGATTCTCATCTTGCATCCTCTCCTGAGCTAATGACAAAGGTGGATGTCCCGGGTGGGTGGGCCTGTGGAATGGGAGAGGGGAGGAAGTCTATTGTCATGCAGAGGGACATGGAAAGACTTGTCTGAAGCTTATCCCCTGCACTGGGGTCAGGTCGGGAAGGGACGGCACAGAGGTGAGCAGGAACCAACCGGCCTCTCTGTGGTGGGGCTGGCCCCGGGGCAGGCGTGGGGGTGATGGCTGGAAGTGGGATGGCGCGTGAGTTGGCACCAGCCAGCGGTGGAGGCAGAGACTCAGAGGTCAGGGATCTCTCTCTCTGTCTCTGTCTCTGTCTCTCTCCCTCAGGGAGCTGAGGAGAGTAAGGTGGCGCCCCCTGCCCACCTCGCCTACCTCTCCATGGGCCCTTCTTTCTCTGGCCGCTCCGGGAGCCCTGCGGGCTTGGGTTCAAGCCCCCACACACCGCACAGGCCAAGGGGGGGCCTAGGGCTGGCCTCGGGGGGCGGGGGGGTCCTCAGTGAAGGCCCCGCCCTCCCTCCAGGCTCTGACCCAGCTGCAGCTCTTCCATCGCCGCCCTTCTGGACTCGGCTTCAGCTGTCTCCCTCCCCTCCCCCACTCCCACTCAGCTTGCAGGCCGCTTCCCTGCCTTGAAAGCATGGCTCTGGCCCTGAGGGCCACAGACCTACTGGGCTTCAAGCTCAAGGCTCTGCCTGGGCCTGCTGCTTCGGCCAGGGGCTCATTTTTTCCTGGAAAGACAAAGCCATGGCCTCACCCCACGCCTGCACTTTGCCACGGCAGGCAGCCCAGATGTAGGAAAGGCTCTGTGGAGTCAGAAGTGCCGAGACAGGCAGATGGCACCAGAGGGTTTGGGGGCCAGGGCGCAAGTGGGCTAGCCCCTCCTCCCGGGAGTCGGGGAGGCCCGGCCTTCCTAGTGCCCAGGCCACGGCTCCGGGGAGAAACCCGCCATGGAGGGCACGCGGGAGGCCCTCTGCCTGAGGTGGCAGGTGTCACGCCAGGGCCACTGCAAGCCTGGCTCGGCTTGCCTGCTTTCTCCAAAGGAGGCTGGCCGACCAGCCGAACCTGGCACCTGGGCCAGGCCCCTTCCAAGGGGACGAGTTGCAGAGGATAGAGCCCTGGGGGCGGCTGCCAAGTCTCCTGGGGCGTGTGCTGGGCCCCCGTCAGAGGAGGAAGCAGCCTGGTAAACGGTGTGCCAGGCCTGAGATCTGGAGGCCTCCCACACCCGGGTCCCTGTCCTGCCCAGGCCCCCCGAGGGAGGACGATGGTCGGGCAGTGGCGAGCGGGGTGGGGCTGGCGCCGAGCCTGCCCTTGGATGCCCCGGGGAAGGGCGCCGGGGGATGGGCTGCCCCTGGCCAGGTCTGAGGGACCGACCCAGCTCGGGGCTGTCGGGGGCAGAGAGAGAACCCCCCTCCGCCCTTTCCCTTCAGGTTCTTAGGGCTGGCCAAATCCTTCCCAAGACAGCTTGTCTGGAGAAAATCAGACCCAGCTGAAGAACATGTGTCCATGGGGGAAACCCGGGAAACTGAGTCTCCCCACACAATAGCAGAGATTCTCATCTTGCATCCTCTCCTGAGCTAATGACAAAGGTGGATGTCCCGGGTGGGTGGGCCTGTGGAATGGGAGAGGGGAGGAAGTCTATTGTCATGCAGAGGGACATGGAAAGACTTGTCTGAAGCTTATCCCCTGCACTGGGGTCAGGTCGGGAAGGGACGGCACAGAGGTGAGCAGGAACCAACCGGCCTCTCTGTGGTGGGGCTGGCCCCGGGGCAGGCGTGGGGGTGATGGCTGGAAGTGGGATGGCGCGTGAGTTGGCACCAGCCAGCGGTGGAGGCAGAGACTCAGAGGTCAGGGATCTCTCTCTCTGTCTCTGTCTCTGTCTCTCTCCCTCAGGGAGCTGAGGAGAGTAAGGTGGCGCCCCCTGCCCACCTCGCCTACCTCTCCATGGGCCCTTCTTTCTCTGGCCGCTCCGGGAGCCCTGCGGGCTTGGGTTCAAGCCCCCACACACCGCACAGGCCAAGGGGGGGCCTAGGGCTGGCCTCGGGGGGCGGGGGGGTCCTCAGTGAAGGCCCCGCCCTCCCTCCAGGCTCTGACCCAGCTGCAGCTCTTCCATCGCCGCCCTTCTGGACTCGGCTTCAGCTGTCTCCCTCCCCTCCCCCACTCCCACTCAGCTTGCAGGCCGCTTCCCTGCCTTGAAAGCATGGCTCTGGCCCTGAGGGCCACAGACCTACTGGGCTTCAAGCTCAAGGCTCTGCCTGGGCCTGCTGCTTCGGCCAGGGGCTCATTTTTTCCTGGAAAGACAAAGCCATGGCCTCACCCCACGCCTGCACTTTGCCACGGCAGGCAGCCCAGATGTAGGAAAGGCTCTGTGGAGTCAGAAGTGCCGAGACAGGCAGATGGCACCAGAGGGTTTGGGGGCCAGGGCGCAAGTGGGCTAGCCCCTCCTCCCGGGAGTCGGGGAGGCCCGGCCTTCCTAGTGCCCAGGCCACGGCTCCGGGGAGAAAGCCGCCATGGAGGGCACGCGGGAGGCCCTCTGCCTGAGGTGGCAGGTGTCACGCCAGGGCCACTGCAAGCCTGGCTCGGCTTGCCTGCTTTCTCCAAAGGAGGCTGGCCGACCAGCCGAACCTGGCACCTGGGCCAGGCCCCTTCCAAGGGGACGAGTTGCAGAGGATAGAGCCCTGGGGGCGGCTGCCAAGTCTCCTGGGGCGTGTGCTGGGCCCCCGTCAGAGGAGGAAGCAGCCTGGTAAACGGTGTGCCAGGCCTGAGATCTGGAGGCCTCCCACACCCGGGTCCCTGTCCTGCCCAGGCCCCCCGAGGGAGGACGATGGTCGGGCAGTGGCGAGCGGGGTGGGGCTGGCGCCGAGCCTGCCCTTGGATGCCCCGGGGAAGGGCGCCGGGGGATGGGCTGCCCCTGGCCAGGTCTGAGGGACCGACCCAGCTCGGGGCTGTCGGGGGCAGAGAGAGAACCCCCCTCCGCCCTTTCCCTTCAGGTTCTTAGGGCTGGCCAAATCCTTCCCAAGACAGCTTGTCTGGAGAAAATCAGACCCAGCTGAAGAACATGTGTCCATGGGGGAAACCCGGGAAACTGAGTCTCCCCACACAATATCAGAGATTCTCATCTTGCATCCTCTCCTGAGCTAATGACAAAGGTGGATGTCCCGGGTGGGTGGGCCTGTGGAATGGGAGAGGGGAGGAAGTCTATTGTCATGCAGAGGGACATGGAAAGACTTGTCTGAAGCTTATCCCCTGCACTGGGGTCAGGTCGGGAAGGGACGGCACAGAGGTGAGCAGGAACCAACCGGCCTCTCTGTGGTGGGGCTGGCCCCGGGGCAGGCGTGGGGGTGATGGCTGGAAGTGGGATGGCGCGTGAGTTGGCACCAGCCAGCGGTGGAGGCAGAGACTCAGAGGTCAGGGATCTCTCTCTCTGTCTCTGTCTCTGTCTCTCTCCCTCAGGGAGCTGAGGAGAGTAAGGTGGCGCCCCCTGCCCACCTCGCCTACCTCTCCATGGGCCCTTCTTTCTCTGGCCGCTCCGGGAGCCCTGCGGGCTTGGGTTCAAGCCCCCACACACCGCACAGGCCAAGGGGGGGCCTAGGGCTGGCCTCGGGGGGGCGGGGGGGTCCTCAGTGAAGGCCCCGCCCTCCCTCCAGGCTCTGACCCAGCTGCACATCGCCGCCCTTCTGGACTCGGCTTCAGCTGTCTCCCTCCCCTCCCCCACTCCCACTCAGCTTGCAGGCCGCTTCCCTGCCTTGAAAGCATGGCTCTGGCCCTGAGGGCCACAGACCTACTGGGCTTCAAGCTCAAGGCTCTGCCTGGGCCTGCTGCTTCGGCCAGGGGCTCATTTTTTCCTGGAAAGACAAAGCCATGGCCTCACCCCACGCCTGCACTTTGCCACGGCAGGCAGCCCAGATGTAGGAAAGGCTCTGTGGAGTCAGAAGTGCCGAGACAGGCAGATGGCACCAGAGGGTTTGGGGGCCAGGGCGCAAGTGGGCTAGCCCCTCCTCCCGGGAGTCGGGGAGGCCCGGCCTTCCTAGTGCCCAGGCCACGGCTCCGGGGAGAAACCCGCCATGGAGGGCACGCGGGAGGCCCTCTGCCTGAGGTGGCAGGTGTCACGCCAGGGCCACTGCAAGCCTGGCTCGGCTTGCCTGCTTTCTCAAAGGAGGCTGGCCGACCAGCCGAACCTGGCACCTGGGCCAGGCCCCTTCCAAGGGGACGAGTTGCAGAGGCTAGAGCCCTGGGGGCGGCTGCCAAGTCTCCTGGGGCGTGTGCTGGGCCCCCGTCAGAGGAGGAAGCGCCTGGTAAACGGTGTGCCAGGCCTGAGATCTGGAGGCCTCCCACACCCGGGTTCCCTGTCCTGCCCAGGCCCCCCGAGGGAGGACGATGGTCGGGCAGTGGCGAGCGGGGGTGGGGCTGGCGCCGAGCCTGCCCTTGGATGCCCCGGGGAAGGGCGCCGGGGGATGGGCTGCCCCTGGCCAGGTCTGAGGGACCGACCCAGCTCGGGGCTGTCGGGGGCAGAGAGAGAACCCCCCTCCGCCCTTTCCCTTCAGGTTCTTAGGGCTGGCCAAATCCTTCCCAAGACAGCTTGTCTGGAGAAAATCAGACCCAGCTGAAGAACATGTGTCCATGGGGGAAACCCGGGAAACTGAGTCTCCCCACACAATAGCAGAGATTCTCATCTTGCATCCTCTCCTGAGCTAATGACAAAGGTGGATGTCCCGGGTGGGTGGGCCTGTGGAATGGGAGAGGGGAGGAAGTCTATTGTCATGCAGAGGGACATGGAAAGACTTGTCTGAAGCTTATCCCCTGCACTGGGGTCAGGTCGGGAAGGGACGGCACAGAGGTGAGCAGGAACCAACCGGCCTCTCTGTGGTGGGGCTGGCCCCAGGGCAGGCGTGGGGGGTGATGGCTGGAAGTGGGATGGCGCGGTGAGTTGGCACCAGCCAGCGGTGGAGGCAGAGACTCAGAGGTCAGGGATCTCTCTCTCTGTCTCTGTCTCTGTCTCTCTCCCTCAGGGAGCTGAGGAGAGTAAGGTGGCGCCCCCCTGCCCACCTCGCCTACCTCTCCATGGGCCCTTCTTTCTCTGGCCGCTCCGGGGAGCCCTGCGGGCTTGGGTTCAAGCCCCCACACACCGCACAGGCCAAGGGGGGCCTAGGGCTGGCCTCGGGGGGCGGGGGGGTCCTCAGTGAAGGCCCCGCCCTCCCTCCAGGCTCTGACCCAGCTGCAGCTCTTCCATCGCCGCCCTTCTGGACTCGGCTTCAGCTGTCTCCCTCCCCTCCCCCACTCCCACTCAGCTTGCAGGGCCGCTTCCCTGCCTTGAAAGCATGGCTCTGGCCCTGAGGGCCACAGACCTACTGGGCTTCAAGCTCAAGGCTCTGCCTGGGCCTGCTGCTTCGGCCAGGGGGCTCATTTTTTCCTGGAAAGACAAAGCCATGGCCTCACCCCACGCCTGCACTTTGCCACGGCAGGCAGCCCAGATGTAGGAAAGGCTCTGTGGAGTCAGAAGTGCCGAGACAGGCAGATGGCACCAGAGGGTTTGGGGGCCAGGGCGCAAGTGGGCTAGCCCCTCCTCCCGGGAGTCGGGGAGGCCCGGCCTTCCTAGTGCCCAGGCCACGGCTCCGGGGAGAAACCCGCCATGGAGGGCACGCGGGAGGCCCTCTGCCTGAGGTGCAGGTGTCACGCCAGGGCCACTGCAAGCCTGGCTCGGCTTGCCTGCTTTCTCCAAAGGAGGCTGGCCGACAGCCGAACCTGGCACCTGGGCCAGGCCCCTTCCAAGGGGACGAGTTGCAGAGGATAGAGCCCTGGGGGCGGCTGCCAAGTCTCCTGGGGCGTGTGCCTGGGCCCCCGTCAGAGGAGGAAGCAGCCTGGTAAACGGTGTGCCAGGCCTGAGATCTGGAGGCCTCCCACACCCGGGTCCCTGTCCTGCCCAGGCCCCCCGAGGGAGGACGATGGTCGGGCAGTGGCGAGCGGGGTGGGCTGGCGCCGAGCCTGCCCTTGGATGCCCCGGGGAAGGGCGCCGGGGGATGGGCTGCCCCTGGCCAGGTCTGAGGGACCGACCCAGCTCGGGGCTGTCGGGGGGCAGAGAGAGAACCCCCCTCCGCCCTTTCCCTCAGGTTCTTTAGGGCTGGCCAAATCCTTCCCAAGACAGCTTGTCTGGAGAAAATCAGACCCAGCTGAAGAACATGTGTCCATGGGGGAAACCCGGGAAACTGAGTCTCCCCACACAATAGCAGAGATTCTCATCTTGCATCCTCTCCTGAGCTAATGACAAAGGTGGATGTCCCGGGTGGGGTGGGCCTTGTGGAATGGGAGAGGGGAGGAAGTCTATTGTCATGCAGAGGGACATGGAAAGACTTGTCTGAAGCTTATCCCCTGCACTGGGGTCAGGTCGGGAAGGGACGGCACAGAGGTGAGCAGGAACCAACCGGCCTCTCTGTGGTGGGGCTGGCCCCGGGGCAGGCGTGGGGGTGATGGCTGGAAGTGGGATGGCGCGTGAGTTGGCACCAGCCAGCGGTGGAGGCAGAGACTCAGAGGTCAGGGATCTCTCTCTCTGTCTCTGTCTCTGTCTCTCTCCCTCAGGGAGCTGAGGAGAGTAAGGTGGCGCCCCCTGCCCACCTCGCCTACCTCTCCATGGGCCCTTCTTTCTCTGGCCGCTCCGGGAGCCCTGCGGGCTTGGGTTCAAGCCCCCACACACCGCACAGGCCAAGGGGGGGCCTAGGGCTGGCCTCGGGGGGCGGGGGGGTCCTCAGTGAAGGCCCCGCCCTCCCTCCAGGCTCTGACCCAGCTGCAGCTCTTCCATCGCCGCCCTTCTGGACTCGGCTTCAGCTGTCTCCCTCCCCTCCCCCACTCCCACTCAGCTTGCAGGCCGCTTCCCTGCCTTGAAAGCATGGCTCTGGCCCTGAGGGCCACAGACCTACTGGGCTTCAAGCTCAAGGCTCTGCCTGGGCCTGCTGCTTCGGCCAGGGGCTCATTTTTTCCTGGAAAGACAAAGCCATGGCCTCACCCCACGCCTGCACTTTGCCACGGCAGGCAGCCCAGATGTAGGAAAGGCTCTGTGGAGTCAGAAGTGCCGAGACAGGCAGATGGCACCAGAGGGTTTGGGGGCCAGGGCGCAAGTGGGCTAGCCCCTCCTCCCGGGGAGTCGGGGAGGCCCGGCCTTCCTAGTGCCCAGGCCACGGCTCCGGGGAGAAACCCGCCATGGAGGGCACGCGGGAGGCCCTCTGCCTGAGGTGGCAGGTGTCACGCCAGGGCCACTGCAAGCCTGGCTCGGCTTGCCTGCTTTCTCCAAAGGAGGCTGGCCGACCAGCCGAACCTGGCACCTGGGCCAGGCCCCTTCCAAGGGGACGAGTTGCAGAGGATAGAGCCCTGGGGGCGGCTGCCAAGTCTCCTGGGGCGTGTGCTGGGCCCCCGTCAGAGGAGGAAGCAGCCTGGTAAACGGTGTGCCAGGCCTGAGATCTGGAGGCCTCCCACACCCGGGTCCCTGTCCTGCCCAGGACCCCCGAGGGAGGACGATGGTCGGGCAGTGGCGAGCGGGGTGGGGCTGGCGCCGAGCCTGCCCTTGGATGCCCCGGGGAAGGGCGCCGGGGGATGGGCTGCCCCTGGCCAGGTCTGAGGGACCGACCCAGCTCGGGGCTGTCGGGGGCAGAGAGAGAACCCCCCTCCGCCCTTTCCTTCAGGTTCTTAGGGCTGGCCAAATCCTTCCCAAGACAGCTTGTCTGGAGAAAATCAGACCCAGCTGAAGAACATGTGTCCATGGGGGAAACCCGGGAAACTGAGTCTCCCCACACAATAGCAGAGATTCTCATCTTGCATCCTCTCCTGAGCTAATGACAAAGGTGGATGTCCCGGGTGGGTGGGCCTGTGGAATGGGAGAGGGGAGGAAGTCTATTGTCATGCAGAGGGACATGGAAAGACTTGTCTGAAGCTTATCCCCTGCACTGGGGTCAGGTCGGGAAGGGACGGCACAGAGGTGAGCAGGAACCAACCGGCCTCTCTGTGGTGGGGCTGGCCCCGGGGCAGGCGTGGGGGGTGATGGCTGGAAGTGGGATGGCGCGTGAGTTGGCACCAGCCAGCGGTGGAGGCAGAGACTCAGAGGTCAGGGATCTCTCTCTCTGTCTCTGTCTCTGTCTCTCTCCCTCAGGGAGCTGAGGAGAGTAAGGTGGCGCCCCCTGCCCACCTCGCCTACCTCTCCATGGGCCCTTCTTTCTCTGGCCGCTCCGGGAGCCCTGCGGGCTTGGGTTCAAGCCCCCACACACCGCACAGGCCAAGGGCGCATGCGCGACCGCCGGGGCCTAGGGCTGGCCTCGGGGGTCGGGGGGGTCCTCAGTGAAGGCCCCGCCCTCCCTCCAGGCTCTGACCCAGCTGCAGCTCTTCATCGCCGCCCTTCTGGACTCGGCTTCAGCTGTCTCCCTCCCCTCCCCCACTCCCACTCAGCTTGCAGGCCGCTTCCCTGCCTTGAAAGCATTGCTCTGGCCCTGAGGGCCACAGACCTACTGGGCTTCAAGCTCAAGGCTCTGCCTGGGCCTGCTGCTTCGACCAGGGGCTCATTTTTTCCTGGAAAGACAAAGCCATGGCCTCACCCCACGCCTGCACTTTGCCACGGCAGGCAGCCCAGATGTAGGAAAGGCTCTGTGGAGTCAGAAGTGCCGAGACAGGCAGATGGCACCAGAGGGTTTGGGGGCCAGGGCGCAAGTGGGCTAGCCCCTCCTCCCGGGAGTCGGGGAGGCCCGGCCTTCCTAGTGCCCAGGCCACGGCTCCGGGGAGAAACCCGCCATGGAGGGCACGCGGGAGGCCCTCTGCCTGAGGGTGGCAGGTGTCACGCCAGGGCCACTGCAAGCCTGGCTCGGCTTGCCTGCTTTCTCCAAAGGAGGCTGGCCGACCAGCCGAACCTGGCACCTGGGCCAGGCCCCTTCCAAGGGGACGAGTTGCAGAGGATAGAGCCCTGGGGGCGGCTGCCAAGTCTCCTGGGGCGTGTGCTGGGCCCCCGTCAGAGGAGGAAGCAGCCTGGTAAACGGTGGTGCCAGGCCTGAGATCTGGAGGCCTCCCACACCCGGGTCCCTGTCCTGCCCAGGCCCCCCGAGGGAGGACGATGGTCGGGCAGTGGCGTGCGGGGTGGGCTGGCGCCGAGCCTGCCCTTGGATGCCCCGGGGAAGGGCGCCGGGGGATGGGCTGCCCCTGGCCAGGTCTGAGGGACCGACCCAGCTCGGGGCTGTCGGGGGCAGAGAGAGAACCCCCCTCCGCCCTTTCCCTTCAGGTTCTTAGGGCTGGCCAAATCCTTCCCAAGACAGCTTGTCTGGAGAAAATCAGACCCAGCTGAAGAACATGTGTCCATGGGGGAAACCCGGGAAACTGAGTCTCCCCACACAATAGCAGAGATTCTCATCTTGCATCCTCTCCTGAGCTAATGACAAAGGTGGATGTCCCGGGGTGGGTGGGCCTGTGGAATGGGAGAGGGGAGGAAGTCTATTGTCATGCAGAGGGACATGGAAAGACTTGTCTGAAGCTTATCCCCTGCACTGGGGTCAGGTCGGGAAGGGACGGCACAGAGGTGAGCAGGAACCAACCGGCCTCTCTGTGGTGGGGCTGGCCCCGGGGCAGGCGTGGGGGTGATGGCTGGAAAGTGGGATGGCGCGTGAGTTGGCACCAGCCAGCGGTGGAGGCAGAGACTCAGAGGTCAGGGATCTCTCTCTCTGTCTCTGTCTCTGTCTCTCTCCCTCAGGGAGCTGAGGAGAGTAAGGTGGCGCCCCCTGCCCACCTCGCCTACCTCTCCATGGGCCCTTCTTTCTCTGGCCGCTCCGGGAGCCCTGCGGGCTTGGGTTCAAGCCCCCACACACCGCACAGGCCAAGGGGGGGCCTAGGGCTGGCCTCGGGGGGCGGTGGGGGTCCTCAGTGAAGGCCCCGCCCTCCCTCCAGGCTCTGACCCAGCTGCAGCTCTTCCATCGCCGCCCTTCTGGACTCGGCTTCAGCTGTCTCCCTCCCCTCCCCCCACTCCCACTCAGCTTGCAGGCCGCTTCCCTGCCTTGAAAGCATGGCTCTGGCCCTGAGGGCCACAGACCTACTGGGCTTCAAGCTCAAGGCTCTGCCCCTGGGCCTGCTGCTTCGGCCAGGGGCTCATTTTTTCCTGGAAAGACAAAGCCATGGCCTCACCCCACGCCTGCACTTTGCCACGGCAGGCAGCCCAGATGTAGGAAAGGCTCTGTGGAGTCAGAAGTGCCGAGACAGGCAGATGGCACCAGAGGGTTTGGGGGCCAGGGCGCAAGTGGGCTAGCCCCTCCTCCCGGGAGTCGGGGAGGCCCGGCCTTCCTAGTGCCCAGGCCACGGCTCCGGGGAGAAACCCGCCATGGAGGGCACGCGGGAGGCCCTCTGCCTGAGGTGGCAGGTGTCACGCCAGGGCCACTGCAAGCCTGGCTCGGCTTGCCTGCTTTCTCCAAAGGAGGCTGGCCGACCAGCCGAACCTGGCACCTGGGCCAGGCCCCTTCCAAGGGGACGAGTTGCAGAGGATAGAGCCCTGGGGGCGGCTGCCAAGTCTCCTGGGGCGTGTGCTGGGCCCCCGTCAGAGGAGGAAGCAGCCTGGTAAACGGTGTGCCAGGCCTGAGATCTGGAGGCCTCCCACACCCGGGTCCCTGTCCTGCCCAGGCCCCCCGAGGGAGGACGATGGTCGGGCAGTGGCGAGCGGGGTGGGGCTGGCGCCGAGCCTGCCCTTGGATGCCCCGGGGAAGGGCGCCGGGGGATGGGCTGCCCCTGGCCAGGTCTGAGGGACCGACCCAGCTCGGGGCTGTCGGGGGCAGAGAGAGAACCCCCCTCCGCCCTTTCCCTTCAGGTTCTTAGGGCTGGCCAAATCCTTCCCAAGACAGCTTGTCTGGAGAAAATCAGACCCAGCTGAAGAACATGTGTCCATGGGGGAAACCCGGGAAACTGAGTCTCCCCACACAATAGCAGAGATTCTCATCTTGCATCCTCTCCTGAGCTAATGACAAAGGTGGATGTCCCGGGTGGGTGGGCCTGTGGAATGGGAGAGGGGAGGAAGTCTATTGTCATGCAGAGGGACATGGAAAGACTTGTCTGAAGCTTATCCCCTGCACTGGGGTCAGGTCGGGAAGGGACGGCACAGAGGTGAGCAGGAACCAACCGGCCTCTCTGTGGTGGGGCTGGCCCCGGGGCAGGCGTGGGGGTGATGGCTGGAAGTGGGATGGCGCGTGAGTTGGCACCAGCCAGCGGTGGAGGCAGAGACTCAGAGTGTCAGGGATCTCTCTCTCTGTCTCTGTCTCTGTCTCTCTCCCTCAGGGAGCTGAGGAGAGTAAGGTGGCGCCCCCTGCCCACCTCGCCTACCTCTCATGGGCCCTTCTTTTCTCTGGCCGCTCCGGGAGCCCTGCGGGCTTGGGTATCAAGCCCCCACACACCGCACAGGCCAAGGGCGCATGCGCGACCGCCGGGCCTAGGGCTGGCCTCGGGGGGCGGGGGGGTCCTCAGTGAAGGCCCCGCCCTCCCTCCAGGCTCTGACCCAGCTGCAGCTCTTCCATCGCCGCCCTTCTGGACTCGGCTTCAGCTGTCTCCCTCCCCTCCCCCACTCCCACTCAGCTTGCAGGCCGCTTCCCTGCCTTGAAAGCATGGCTCTGGCCCTGAGGGCCACAGACCTACTGGGCTTCAAGCTCAAGGCTCTGCCTGGGCCTGCTGCTTCGGCCAGGGGCTCATTTTTTTCCTGGAAAGACAAAGCCATGGCCTCACCCACGCCTGCACTTTGCCACGGCAGGCAGCCCAGATGTAGGAAAGGCTCTGTGGAGTCAGAAGTGCCGAGACAGGCAGATGGCACCAGAGGGTTTGGGGGCCAGGGCGCAAGTGGGCTAGCCCCTCCTCCCGGGAGTCGGGGAGGCCCGGCCCTTCCTAGTGCCCAGGCCACGGCTCCGGGGAGAAACCCGCCATGGAGGGCACGCGGGAGGCCCTCTGCCTGAGGGTGGCAGGTGTCACGCCAGGGCCACTGCAAGCCTGGCTCGGCTTGCCTGCTTTCTCCAAAGGAGGCTGGCCGACCAGCCGAACCTGGCACCTGGGCCAGGCCCCTTCCAGGGGACGAGTTGCAGAGGATAGAGCCCTGGGTGGCGGCTGCCAAGTCTCTGGGGCGTGTGCTGGGCCCCCGTCAGAGGAGGAAGCAGCCTGGTAAACGGTGTGCCAGGGCCTGAGATCTGGAGGCCTCCCACACCCGGGTCCCTGTCTGCCCAGGCCCCCCCGAGGGAGGACGATGGTCGGGCAGTGGCGAGCGGGGTGGGGCTGGCGCCGAGCCTGCCCTTGGATGCCCCGGGGAAGGGCGCCGGGGGATGGGCTGCCCCTGGCCAGGTCTGAGGGACCGACCCAGCTCGGGGCTGTCGGGGGCAGAGAGAGAACCCCCCTCCGCCCTTTCCCTTCAGGTTCTTAGGGCTGGCCAAATCCTTCCCAAGACAGCTTGTCTGGAGAAAATCAGACCCAGCTGAAGAACATGTGTCCATGGGGGAAACCCGGGAAACTGAGTCTCCCCACACAATAGCAGAGATTCTCATCTTGCATCCTCTCCTGAGCTAATGACAAAGGTGGATGTCCCGGGTGGGTGGGCCTGTGGAATGGGAGAGGGGAGGAAGTCTATTGTCATGCAGAGGGACATGGAAAGACTTGTCTGAAGCTTATCCCCTGCACTGGGGTCAGGTCGGGAAGGGACGGCACAGAGGTGAGCAGGAACCAACCGGCCTCTCTGTGGTGGGGCTGGCCCCGGGGCAGGCGTGGGGGTGATGGCTGGAAGTGGGATGGCGCGTGAGTTGGCACCAGCCAGCGGTGGAGGCAGAGACTCAGAGGTCAGGGATCTCTCTCTCTGTCTCTGTCTCTGTCTCTCTCCCTCAGGGAGCTGAGGAGAGTAAGGTGGCGCCCCCTGCCCACCTCGCCTACCTCTCCATGGGCCCTTCTTTCTCTGGCCGCTCCGGGAGCCCTGCGGGCTTGGGTTCAAGCCCCCACACACCGCACAGGCCAAGGGCGCTATGCGCGACCGCCGGGGCCTAGGGCTGGCCTCGGGGGGCGGGGGGGTCCTCAGTGAAGGCCCCGCCCTCCCTCCAGGCTCTGACCCAGCTGCAGCTCTTCCATCGCCGCCCTTCTGGACTCGGCTTCAGCTGTCTCCCTCCCCTCCCCCACTCCCACTCAGCTTGCAGGCCGCTTCCCTGCCTTGAAAGCATGCTCTGGCCCTGAGGGCCACAGACCTACTGGGCTTCAAGCTCAAGGCTCTGCCTGGGCCTGCTGCTTCGGCCAGGGGCTCATTTTTTCCTGGAAAGACAAAGCCATGGCCTCACCCCACGCCTGCACTTTGCCACGGCAGGCAGCCCAGATGTAGGAAAGGCTCTGTGGAGGTCAGAAGGTGCCGAGACAGGCAGATGGCACCAGAGGGTTTGGGGGCCAGGGCGCAAGTGGGCTAGCCCCTCCTCCCGGGAGTCGGGGAGGCCCGGCCTTCCTAGTGCCCAGGCCACGGCTCCGGGGAGAAACCCGCCATGGAGGGCACGCGGGAGGCCCTCTGCCTGAGGTGGCAGGTGTCACGCCAGGGCCACTGCAAGCCTGGCTCGGCTTGCCTGCTTTCTCCAAAGGAGGCTGGCCGACCAGCCGAACCTGGCACCTGGGCCAGGCCCCTTCCAAGGGGACGAGTTGCAGAGGATAGAGCCCTGGGGGCGGCTGCCAAGTCTCCTGGGGCGTGTGCTGGGCCCCCGTCAGAGGAGGAAGCAGCCTGGTAAGACGGTGTGCCAGGCCTGAGATCTGGAGGCCTCCCACACCCGGGTCCCTGTCCTGCCCAGGCCCCCCGAGGGAGGACGATGGTCGGGCAGTGGCGAGCGGGGTGGGCTGGCGCCGAGCCTGCCCTTGGATGCCCCGGGGAAGGGCGCCGGGGGATGGGCTGCCCCTGGCCAGGTCTGAGGGACCGACCCAGCTCGGGGCTGTCGGGGGCAGAGAGAGAACCCCCCTCCGCCCTTTCCCTTCAGGTTCTTAGGGCTGGCCAAATCCTTCCCAAGACAGCTTGTCTGGAGAAAATCAGACCCAGCTGAAGAACATGTGTCCATGGGGGAAACCCGGGGAAACTGAGTCTCCCCACACAATAGCAGAGATTCTCATCTTGCATCCTCTCCTGAGCTAATGACAAAGGTGGATGTCCGGGTGGGTGGGCCTGTGGAATGGGAGAGGGGAGGAAGTCTATTGTCATGCAGAGGGACATGGAAAGACTTGTCTGAAGCTTATCCCCTGCACTGGGGTCAGGTCGGGAAGGGACGGCACAGAGGTGAGCAGGAACAACCGGCCCTCTCTGTGGTGGGGCTGGCCCCGGGGCAGGCGTGGGGGGTGATGGCTGGAAGTGGGATGGCGCGTGAGTTGGCACCAGCCAGCGGTGGAGGCAGAGACTCAGAGGTCAGGGATCTCTCTCTGTCTCTGTCTCTGTCTCTCTCCCTCAGGGAGCTGAGGAGAGTAAGGTGGCGCCCCCTGCCCACCTCGCCTACCTCTCCATGGGCCCTTCTTTCTCTGGCCGCTCCGGGAGCCCTGCGGGCTTGGGTTCAAGCCCCACACACCGCACAGGCCAAGGGCGCATGCGCGACCGCCGGGGCCTAGGGCTGGCCTCGGGGGGCGGGGGGGTCCTCAGTGAAGGCCCCGCCCTCCCTCAGGCTCTGACCCAGCTGCAGCTCTTCCATCGCCGCCCTTCTGGACTCGGCTTCAGCTGTCTCCCTCCCCTCCCCCACTCCCACTCAGCTTGCAGGCCGCTTCCCTGCCTTGAAAGCATGGCTCTGGCCCTGAGGGCCACAGACCTACTGGGCTTCAAGCTCAAGGCTCTGCCTGGGCCTGCTGCTTCGGCAGGGCTCATTTTTTCCTGGAAAGACAAAGCCATGGCCTCACCCCACGCCTGCACTTTGCCACGGCAGGCAGCCCAGATGTAGGAAAGGCTCTGTGGAGTCAGAAGTGCCGAGACAGGCAGATGGCACCAGAGGGTTTGGGGGCCA